>NC_057812.1:736642294-736699212 GCF_018294505.1 Triticum aestivum
AGCTGACGGCCCCTTCTCTGTCTCGCAGGGCAAGGTCTCCGGCGCCTCTACGACACCGACGCCTCCACCGTCTACGGCATCTGCGCCTTCTTCCACCTCCGGCCACCGCGGCCTCCTCCCCTTGCCCCTCCTCCTCCTCCCCTTGGCCCTCCCGGTTCTTCTCCACTAAGGTGCGTTTCTCCATGCCCCTGTCTCCACCGTTCCAGGGCTTAATAGATCTCCTATGATATATGACTTGTTTATGAAGATTTTGATGTGTTATGCCTTGTTCTTGTCTGTACATTTGCGCCCTTCCAGGGCTTAACTTGCTTATGAATACATCTCCCATTGATTTTGATGTAGTTTTAGAGTGGCTAGTATGTATGTAGTGGAGCTAGCAGTAGCAGCTGCTTCTATGGCACCTTCTTTGTTGTTCAGCTGTGTCAAACAAAATTCCAATGGCCAACTCATATGCCCTGCAATTTGCTCATGATTATTATTTATCTCACATCACCTTCTCCTCTTTGCTTGCCATGCACTCCTAGCTCCGTCATCGCGACCGCGTAATAGTCTGCGGGTGATACAACATGCTCAAATTCAGTAATTAATCAGTATATATATACCATAAGAGAAGTCTCAAAGATTGGGACTATCTTGCCTTATGTTTCAAACTTTGAACTATATACATGACTTCTATTTTATTTTTGAAATTCACAGAGTTAGGACTATTGTGTGGATGATGCTAAACAGAGATAGGAGTAGTAGTGGTGGCCATCTAGTTGGACTACTACTGCTAGGACTTGCTCCAGATTTTAGGATTTCTTTTCTTTTAGGATTTATTTTCTTCTAGGACTAGGTTTTTATTATTTTTCTGTTGTGATTGTTTTTTGAGCTCTTTCTTTTTCATTTCCTACTATCCTTATCCTAATTATCTTAAATTGTTATGATGTGTGTAACAGGATTAGATCTTGGATTTGCTAGTGGACTTTGGGAGTTTCTTAGCCAGCTTGGTGACTCCATATTTTTCACTATTTCAGCAAGTCTTTTGTAAGCATTAAACTTTCAGCACTATATTTCTATCTTATGTGTACATCTGTTTGCTTCCAATTGCTATATATGTATTGTTGTTACTAAAAATGATGAAGCTCCTGTCAATTGCTATACATATATATGTATATGATGATCCTCCTTTCCTGCAGTAGTATAACTAGGATATAAAGCACATTGAACTAACAATCTTGTATGGTGCCTAAACTACAATGATTCAGGAACATCAGATGACATAGCATGTGGATATTGACATAGGATGAGTAGATTAAGTGAGCCAAAAGTGATGGACAAACCTCATGCTAGGAATTCTCGAGGGTTGCAGTACATGGAATGCATTTGCAAATGCAGTCAAAATCTGATATATACCAAAATAATTGTATAGAAATATGCTGAATTTTCTGCTCTAATTGTTGCTCAAAGAAATTTAGCAAAAAAATGGGGTCCTGGGAGACGCCGCTGCTGCTTGAGGCCCTTGAGGTACCCCGAGTGGCCCTTGAGTTTGACGGAATGTCGATTAACTTCCGTTCCGGCAAATTCGGGTACTCCATATGTCCTATTTTCAGCAAAGGTCATGTTGAAATTTTCCGTGAATTTTAGCATGACTTTGCTAAAAATCGGACATATGAGGTACTTGCTACTAATGCATGGGCCGGGGCATGTTAGTACTTAATTAAGTAGGATCAACTGCCCCTTTATTCTTGCTGCATTAAACCATAGGTGGCAATAGAGCCAAGTGATTAGGCCCAACTTAGAAATTCTCCTCAGCATCGATAAACCCTAGATGATAAACCCAACATAGGTGGCAATAGAGCCAACTGATTAGTGCCAAGTGATTAGGCCCAACCTAGGGTGCCTCGGCATCGATAAACCCTAAATGATGAAAACTTAGCATTTAGGGTGCCTCGATGTCGACAAACCCTAAATGATGAAACCTTGGCTTTTAGGGTGCCTCGGTGTCGATGAGAACCTAAATGATGTACGCTTAGGCTTTTAGGGTGCCTCGGCGTTGACAAACCCTAAATGATAAAAGCTTAGCTTTTAGGATGCCTCGGTGTCGACAAACCCTAAATGATGAGACCATGATCTTGTTCCTTGACAATAACCAAATTTTTGACCAAACTTTTTTCCTATTTAGAGCGAAACATGGCCCACAATGATGAGGCCGGCGGTTCGGGCGGCAAGCAATTCTGGGAGCTGTCCCAGGAGTTGGAGGAAGAACCTCACCGCTATGAGGACGCCGCGGAAGACACCGATCCTGACTACACAACCCCTAGTGGCGTCGGGGATGACCCCACTGATGATGGCGCCGCGGATGCCACCACTGATGATGGCGGCGCACGCACAGATGGCAGCCAACCGAAGAGGCAACGGAAGGACCGGCGCCCGAACGTGCTCGGCACCGGTAGGGAGGAATTTACTGAAGTGAACTCCGACGGGCATCCGACGGCGCCCAAACACATAGTCAAGGGGTACTCGATTCAGCTCGGGTGCATTCTCCGGAGCACCGCCTCGATCAACACCGAGAACCTAAGGCATAAGGACCGAGGGAATTTGCGCAGCCTCCTCTTCACAAAGCTGCACGAACAATACAATTTCCCCGCTGAGTTTACAAACACACGCCTCTCGGGTAATATAGTGAACGGTGCCGCCCTCACGACGATGTGCACGGCCCTGTCTACTTGGAAAAGCAAGGTGAAGGCAATGATTGACAAAGGTGATAGTTATGAGAAGATCAAGGCGAAATATCCTTTGATGAGCGAAGATGACTACAAGGAGTTCAAGATCAAGTGCGAGAGCCCCGCAACCTCCGAATCAAGTAAGTGAGCGAAAGAAATGCGGCAGTTGAACATAGGGGTCCACCAACTCGGTCCCGGCGGTTACAAAGTGGCGGAGCCTGTATGGGACAAGGAGGACACGGAGCGTGCCGAGCAAGTCCTACCGCCCCGCTTCGAGAAATACAGTGACAAGCAGACTAGGAACTTTCTCAGGGCCCGGTACAAGGAGGACCCGGTAACAAAGGAGCTTACCACGGATCCGAAGACCAAGGAGCTTGAGCTTGTTCTGGTAAGAAATACACCCCCGCGTAATTAGTTCCATATGGTTGCATTCTAATTAATCCCCAATATTTCTAAATGGTTCACATTCCTTCCGCAGGACAAAGAAAGGAGTAGCGCGGGGTCGTCTCAGAGCTCCCCTTTCGACACCCCTTTGAATAGGGCATTGAACGTAATGAAAAACAGGGATAAGCTCAATAAGCCGACGTCAG
Source organism: Triticum aestivum (assembly GCF_018294505.1). Taxonomy (NCBI): domain Eukaryota; kingdom Viridiplantae; phylum Streptophyta; class Magnoliopsida; order Poales; family Poaceae; genus Triticum; species Triticum aestivum. The sequence goes on from NC_057812.1 coordinate 736,645,590, forward strand.
CTGGTCGTGTGGCCGGCAAAGGCTTGTCCACAAAATGGTCGTCATACTATGGCGCTGGTGGGCGAAAGGAGAAAAAGACTAGCTCGGAAAGCCAGTCGCGCGAGGTTGAAGCACTCAAGGCGCAAGTGGCGCGGATTCCGGAGATGGTCCAAGAGCAAGTGCAACAACAACTGGGATCGACACTTACCGGCATTATGCCTACCTTGATTCATGGGATAACGACGTGGATTGCGGGTGGCCAACAGGCGCCGCCCCCGATTCCCAGCTTCACGGCCAGCAACTCACACAACGCGCAGGCGGCACCATTGGTGTCTCCGGCGGCGGCGGTATTGGTGTCTATGGCGGCGGCGCCATTGGTGTCTACGGCGGCGGCGCCATTGGTGTCTCCGGCGGCGGCGGTATTGCTATCTCCGACGCCGGCATTGGAGCTTAATGCACGCGGGTGTACGTCGGCCAGCACCTCACCAGCAAGCGGCCCCTCCGTCAGTTGCACGCCCGCCGTTGGCGGTGCCTCGACATTAGCCGAGCTCGATGGCATCACGGTAACTAAGCATCTCGGCCGAGGACTTCATCTCCTTGACTTTGACTGGGCATCCCTGACGCCCTACATGTTTTCACAGGGCGCCGCCAACGTTCCTTGCACTCTCCTGCACTTCGTGGGTGGCGAGTTGGTCAATGTCGCCAAGGGAAGAATCATTCAACCGGGCAACCCCGTGTTCCACTGTAATCCGATGCCACCCACAATATATAGGGTTGAAGTGGTTGGGTGCTGCCAGGCTGCGACGAGCTGTTACCTCCGATTCGACCCGCTGGGGCCGACGAAGAAGATGAGATGACCCTCAGCGCCTGCGTAAGCTGGCCCCTGCTTTGGCCGAAGAGCCAGATTCGTTTGGGGGCGCGGGACACCACCCCACAGACAAGACTGCCAGTCGTGCCGGCGCCAAGCCATGGCAAGAACGCCGCAACGCTACCGGACATGCCGGACATCTCTATGGCACAGGATCCGGACGACGACGACAACGACGATGGTACATTTACCAACGTCGATGGTGACGAGTTCTGTGGGCCTCCTTCTCAAGAACCCAAACAAGACGACCGCGATCTAGCTGGTACGGCGGAGAAACCCAATTGCAACAGGCGTCGTTTGGCGTTCAGTTCTCAGGAGACGCCTCTAGCTGCCGCCTTCACCGAGCCTCAGATAGAGGAGGTGCCAAATATTATCAGCCCCAACACGCTCAAGAAGGCGGTCTGTGAGCAGAACTCGGTCCCATTACAGCAGATCAAGAAGAAGGGCCGGAAACGGCCGACTAAAAAGGCCGCCGGTGCGAGCCAGCCGGCACCGAGTACGATCCGTGCTCAGGACGGGCCACCTTCACCTAAGGATATCTCGAGGAGGGTGCATGTGGCGGGTAGGGTGATGCTACCGACAAATATTCTCAATGCTGCAACCGGTGCTATGCGGAGTCTGCACGACAGTGTTCTTTCTTTGGAGAAGCGGCGTCTCAGAGAGAATGATGTGGCATACCCGGTTTTCGTGGCCAAGGTGCCAGAGGGCAAGGGCTTTGTGGATGGCGACATCGGGGGTACGATCGTCCTGCGGTTTGATGACATCTTTGCTATGTTTAACCTTCATCCGCTGCACTACACCTTCGTTCGGCTGTTTTCACTGAGTATGGAGATGCGGATCATTAGAGACAAGACCCCGGACATCGTGATCGTCGACCCCTTCTACATGCGTGCCAAGCTCTTGAGCAGCGCTGGGGACCGCAAAGTCGCAAGTTCACACCTCGAAGACGTCATTCTGGCAAACCTAGATAAGGATAACTTCCTTGTGGCTTACTTTCCCGAGTAAGTCATCCCTTAACCGCCCCGTAACATATGATTTCTTAGATTTCGATCGTTCTTTTTTTTCTAACATTCTGTGTTCTGTGCAGTGACACACATTGCACACTCATCGTCTTAAGCCCGAAATATTCCATGGCCACATATTTCGACCCGAACTGTAACTCCAAGATAGACTACACAAATATCAAGAAAGTTCTTCGTGATGTTCTCCCCGGCTACGCCAAATCTGGAGGCACCTTCACCAGGGCAGTTCGTAAGTATGGCAAGCACGTGTTCGCCCACAATACGACGTTCTGCTGCGTCAAGCAGCCACCTGGCGGTCAGAAGGATGCCTACTACGCCCTCCATCACATGCGGGCGATCGTAAGGGACCATCATCACCTTCTGCTACCAAATAATCTCAAAGATTGGGCCGCGAGCTTGTCGGCAATCCAGAACGCGGACATCAGACAAGAATTCTTTCGCATCCAGTCAGAGTTTGCGGACATCATCCATCAAGATGTCCTTCATACCTCGGGGCAGTTCTTCCTCAGATATCAACCGTCCAACATTGAGATAGACGGAATGCTACAAATGCAGGCTGACAACGCTCGCGATTTCATGACCATCACGACAGACGGCGGCTTCATCCACGCTCCTGTCCATGAGTCGAGTCGAAAGTAGTGATGTGTAGTTCTGAAACATTGATTGGCTCATGTTGTAATTAAACTTTAATGAATTGTATGTCTCTTTGGTTTGGATAGTCGTTCAACTTAGATGTAACCGATGCTATTTATTAGTAGGACCATGAATCGTGCTATTAATGTCTTGCTTTTCTCTTCCGATCCTTTTGTTGCATACTTATATATTGCTTATGTATGTATTGTCTGTTGTTTGGCTTGTGCATAGTGATGCCGTCGTATGTCGTATACAAGGGCAAGGTTCCCGGTGTCTACGACGACTGGGAGGAGTGTCGGAGACAGGTTCATCGCTTCAGCGGTAACAGTTACAAAGGGTGCACCACTAGGGCGGAGGCGGAGTCTAGATACACCCGCTATCTAGCGGAGAGAGGAGGGAGCGTTGGAGGAACCGGATGAAGACCAGTTTCATCGCGATGATGCTCATCGTGATGATCGCAGCTCTCTTCTATGTGATGGTAGTTTAGATGATCGATATCGACTTGTAATGTGAAGACAAACTCGATACTCGCGGTCTCGAGACTTGTAATGTTTTTTCTTTGTTTGGTCTTTTGAATTCGGAGACTAATATGATGAATTATATTCGGAGACTAATCTTCTATTGTATTCGATGAATCTGTTGTTGCTGTGTGCTACTTTCTATATTCTGTCAAATAATATATTTTGTAACCTGTGCAAAAGTCAGAAAAGTAAAAAAATAAAACCTAATATTCATACTAATGGCGCATCACTACAGAGTGCGCCATTAGTATGCCAAAGTATACTAATGGCGCATCACTACGGAGTGCGCCATTAGTATGCCAAAGTATACTAATGGCGCCTCACCAAACAGCGCGCCATTAGTATGCCAAGTATACTAATGGCACATGCATCCGAAGTGCGCCATTAGTGTGCCAAAGCACATGGTTAAATATGGCCCCTGGGAGGCATACTAATGGCGCATGGTGTTATATACTAATGGCGCATTGCGTGGTGCGCCATTAGTATACCAGATACTAATGGCGCACCAGTGATGCGCCATTAGTAGGCAAAACTGGTGCGCCATTAGTAGGCCTTTTCCTAGTAGTGCCAATCAGGGATTGAAATACTGAAAGGATGGTAGGAAAAATTAGCGGACTTGACGCTCTTCTCATGTTCGCGCTCCTCAAAGCGGTTAGGACACTTCGGAGCCCAGTGATTAGGATCACCGCAGACATGGCAAAGTCCCTTCCCCTTCTTATGAGAATTGTTCTTGAAGTTGATAGAATGTGATGGCTTGTTCTTTGTATCATACTTGCCTTTGCCCTGAGTTTTGTTCTTATTGTTTTTGAACTTGTTGGGCTGGGAGTTCTTCTTCTGTACCATGTGGGCACGAGAAGCTCCCTCAGCAACTCAAGCACGTGTGTCCTTTGCTCTCGCCTTCTCTTCAAGATCAAGAGTACCAATGAGATCCGCAACGGAAAACTCCTGTCTCTTGTGTTTCAGGGAAGTATTAAAATTGTTCCACGAAGGTGGAAGTTTGGCAATGATGCCTCTGACAACAAATTTGTTCGGCAACACACACTTGAAGTACTCAATTTCTTTTGCGAGCGACTATATCTCATGAGGCTGCTGTACAACAGAGCGCTCATCAGTCATCTTGTAGTCATAGAATTGCTCCATGACGTACAACTCGCCTGCCGGTGTCCGAGGCACCAAATTGGCCTCGAGCGCAGCCCACATGTCCTTGCCGTTTTCAAACGACATATACGAATCCACAATGGAATCATCCAGAACACTCAGAAGAGCACCTTTAAAGAGAGTATCGATCTCTTCAAAAGCTTCCAGTTATGTTGGATTAAGATCGCCCTCAGGCTTGCCCTTGGTGGCGTCATAGCAGCCCATGGTCTGAAACCAGTAGACTGCTCTCGTGCGCCACCTCTCATATTGCGCCCCCTTAAAGGAGGGCAGATGCACAACAAAACCACTCGGAGTAAATTGCCTATAATTAGGTTTTTGGATTGTTGGAAATATGAGCAAGTTACTACAAGATTTAATCCGAATAATTAGAAGATAAATCATGACTTAAGTAGCAGAGATTAAACTAATCATGCGAACTACCATAGCAGATGAACAGATCACATCTAGGGAACATACTAGAAACATGAATTCTAGTACGATCTCGGGCAGGAAGGATAGAATCACATATGGTGCAGCGGGAGTAGCACCGCCAGCGTTGACGTTGTCGCCCATGTCGTTGAGGATGAGGTTGCCGAGGTCGGGGAAGAAGTCGTCGTTCGCGAAGTCCTCGCTGCCAGCAGTCACGCGAGTCCGCTCCCCAAAAACCTGATCGCCCCTCTCCCGTATGGGATCACGAGAGGCGGGGTTCTGGAGGCCTGCTGTCCCTTCTCCCGGTGCACGCAGAAAGGAGGGATGGAGAACACTTGCTTGGCGGCGCAATGATATGGAACGGTGGTGAGAAACCATACGAGGCGGTGGCGGCTAGGGTAGACGTCCGCCTGACCATATAGTGCGGGCCGGGCAGGTCGTGGGAGTAAACCCCACATCCGAGTCGTCACGATCCAAAAGAATCGGAAACAGTTCAGTAATTAATGCGTCCATTAATTATTAATTAATGACTCATTAATTTTCCCGAGCAGCAAAAATATAGACAACGTTGTTGGAAATATGCCCTAGAGGCAATAATAAAAGTATTATTATTATATTTCCTTGTTCATGATAATTGTCTTTTATTCATGCTATAACTGTATTATCCGGAAATCGTAATACACGTGTCAATACATAGACCACAATATGTCCCTAGTGAGCCTCTAGTTGACTAGCTCGTTGTGATCAACAGATAGTCATGGTTTCCTGGCTATGGACATTAGATGTCGTTGATAACGGGATTACATCATTAGGAGAATGATGTGATGGACAAGACCCAATCCTAAGACTACCACAAAAGATCGTGTAGTTTATTTGCTAGAGCTTTGCCAATGTCAAGTATCTCTTCCTTCGACCATGAGAGCGTGTAACTCCTGGATACCGTAGGAGTGCTTTGGGTGTATCAAACGTCACAACGTAACTGGGTGACTATAAAGGTGCACTACAGGTATCTCCGAAAGTATCTATTGTTTTATGCGGATCGAGACTGGGATTTGTCACTCCGTGTAAACGGAGAGGTATCTCTGGGCCCACTCGGTAGGACATCATCATATGCGCAATGTGACCAAGGAGTTGATCACGGGATGATGTGTTACGGAACGAGTAAGGTGACTTGCCGGTAACAAGATTGAACAAGGTATTGGATACCGACGATCGAATCTCGGGCAAGTAACATACCGATAGACAAAGGGAATTGAATATGGGATTGATTAAGTCCTTGACATCGTGGTTCATCCGATGAGATCATCATGGAACATGTGGGAACCATCATGGGTTTCCAGATCCCGCTGTTGGTTATTGACCGGAGAACGTCTCGGTCATGTCTACATGTCTCCCGAACCCGTAGGGTCTACACACTTAAGGTTCGATGACGCTAGGGTTATAAAGGAAGTTTGTATGTGGTTACCGAATGTTGTTCGGAGTCCCGGATGAGATCCCGGACGTCACGAGGAGTTCCGGAATGGTCCGGAGGTAAAGATTTATATATGGGAAGTCCTATTTTGGCCACCGGAAAATGTTCGGGATTTTTCGGTATTGTACCGGGAAGGTTCTAGAAGGTTCCGGAGTGGGGCCCACCTGCATGGGGGGACCCACATGGACGTGGGTAGTGGGGGCAAGGCCCCACACCCCTGGTCAAGGCGCACCAAGATCCCCCCTTAGAAGGAATAAGATCATATCCCGAAGGGATAAGATCAAGATCCCTAAAAAGGGGGGATAACAATCGGTGGGGAAGGAAATAATGAGATTTCTTTCCTCCCAACTTGGCCAACGCCCCAATGGACTTGGAGGGCTAGAAACCAGCCCCTCCACCCCTATATATAGTGGGGAGGCGCATGGGAGCTATACACGAAGTTCTGGCACAGCCCTACCTCTCTTCCTACTCCTCCTCTCCCATGGTGCTTGGCGAAGCCCTGCTGGATTGCCACGCTCCTCCACCACCACCACGCCGTTGTGCTGCTGTTGGATGGAGTCTTCCTCAACCTCTCCCTCTCTCCTTGCTGGATCAAGGCGTGGGAGACGTCACCGGGCTGTACGTGTGTTGAACGCGGAGGTGCCGTCCGTTCGGCACTAGGATCATCGGTGATTTGAATCACGACGAGTACGACTCCATCAACCCCGTTCACTTGAACGCTTCCACTTAGCGAGCTACAAGGGTATGTAGATGCACTCTCTTTCTACTCGTTGCTGGTCTCTCCATAGATAGATCTTGGTGACACGTAGGAAAATTTTGAATTTCCGCTACGTTCCCCAACAGTGGCATCATGAGCTGGGTCTATTGCGTAGATTCTTTGCATGAGTAGAACACAAAGTAGTTGTGGGCGTTGATGTTGTTCAATATGCTTACCGTTACTAGTCCAATCTTGTTTCGACGGTATTGTGGGATGAAGCGGCCCGGACCGAACTTACACGTACTTTTACGTGAGACAGGTTCCACCGATTGACATGCACTTGGTGCATAAGGTGGCTAGCGGGTGCCAGTCTCTCCCACTTTAGTCGGAACGGATTCGATGAAAAGGGTCCTTATGAAGGGTAAATAGCAATTGGCATATCACGTTGTGGTCTTGCGTAGGTAAGAAACGTTCTTGCTAGAAACCCATAGCAGCCACGTAAAACATGCAACAACAATTAGAGGACGTCTAACTTGTTTTTCAGGGTATGCTATGTGATGTGATATGGCCAAGAAGAATGTGATGAATGATATGTGATGTATGAGATTGATCATGTTCTTGTAATAGGATTCACGACTTGCATGTCGATGAGTATGACAACCGGCATGAGCCATAGGAGTTGTCTTTATTTATTGTATGACCTGCGTGTCATTGAAGAACGCCATGTAAACTACTTTACTTTATTTCTAAACGCGTTAGTCATAGAAGTAGAAGTAGTCGTTGGCGTGACAACTTCATGAAGACACGATGATGGAGATCATGATGATGGAGATCATGGTGTCGTGCCGGTGACGATGATGATCATGGAGCCCCGAAGATGAAGATCAAAAGGAGCAAAATGATATTGGCCATATCATGTCACTATTTGATTGCATGTGATGTTTATCATGTTTATGCATCTTGTTTGCTTAGGACGACGGTAGTAAATAAGATGATCCCTTACAAAATTTCAAGAAGTGTTCTCCCCTAACTGTGCACCGTTGCTACAGTTCGTCGCTTCTAAGCACCACGTGATGATCGGGTGTGATGGATTCTTACGTTCACATACAACGGGTGTAAGACAGTTTTACACAGCGAAAACACTTAGGGTTAACTTGACGAGCCTAGCATGTGCAGACATGGCCTCGGAACACGGAGACCGAAAGGTCGAGCATGAGTCGTATGGTAGATACGATCAACATGAAGATGTTCACCGATGATGACTAGTCTGTCGCACATGATGATCGGACACGGCCTAGTTGACTCGGATCATGTGATCACTTAGATGACCAGAGGGATTTCTATCTAAGTGGGAGTTCATAAGATGAACTTAATTATCCTGAACATAGTCAAAAGACCTTTTGCAAATTATGTCGTAAGCTCGCGCTTTAGTTCCACTGTTTAGATATGTTCCTAGAGAAAATATAGTTGAAAGTTGATAGTAGCGATTATGCGATCAGTAGAAAGCTTATGTCCTTAATGCACCGCTCAGTGTGCTGAACCCCAACGTCGTTTGTCGATGTTGCGAACATCGGACATACACGTTTTGATAACTACGTGATAGTTCAATTAAATGGTTTAAGTAGAGGCACCAAAGACGTTTTCGAAACGTCGCGGAACATATGAGATGTTTCGAGGGATGAAATTGGGATTTCAGGCTCGTGCCCACGTCAAGAGGTATAAGACCTCCGACGATTTTCTTAGCCTGCAAACTAAGGGAGAAAAGCTCAATCGTTGAGCTTGTGCTCAGATTGTCTGAGCACAACAATCACTTGAATCGAGTGGGAGTTGATCCTCCAGATGAGATAGTGATGTTTCCCCAAAGTCATTGCCACCAAGCTGCTAGAGCTTCGTGATTAACTATAACATATCAGGGATAGATATGATGATCCTTGAAATATTCATGATGTTTGACACCGCGAAAGTAGAAATCAAGAAGGAGCATCAATTGTTGATGGTTGGTGAAACCACTAGTTTCAAGAAGGGCAAGGGAACAAAGGGATACTTCATGAAACGGCAATTCAGCTGCTGCTCTAGTGAAGAAACCCAAGGTTGAACCCAAACCCGAGACTAAGTGCTTCTGTAATAAGGGCAACAACCACTGGAGCAACATTACCCTAGATACTTGGTAGATGAGAAGGCTGACAAGGTCGATAGAACTATATTGGATATACATTATGTTAATGTGTACTTTACTAGTACTCCTAGTAGCACCAGGGTATTGGATACCGGTTCGGTTGCTAAGTGTTAGTAACTCGAAATAAAAGCTACGGAATAAACGGAGACTAGCTAAAGGTGAGCTGACGATATATGTTGGAAGTGTTTCCAAGGTTGACATGATCAAGCATCGCACGCTCCCTCTACCACCGAGATTGGTGTTTGCGTTGAGCATATACATGATTGGATTATGTCTATCGCAATACGGTTATTCATTTAAGGAGAATAATGGTTACTCTATTTTTGAATAATACCTTCAATGGTCTTGCACCTAAAGGAATGGTTTATTGAATCTCGGTCGTAGTGATACACATTTTCATGCCAAAAGATATAAGACAGTAATGATAGTACCACTTACTTGTGGCACTGCCATGTAAGTCATAATGGTATAAAACGCATGAAGAAGCTCCATGTTGATGGATCTTTGGACTCACTCGTTTTTGAAAAGTTTGAGACATGCGAACCATGTCTATTGGTGTATATGCATGAAGAAACTCCATGCAAATGGATCGTTCAGACTCACTTGATTTTGAATCACTTGAGATATGCAAATCATACCACATGGGCAAGATGACTGAAAAGCCTCATTTTCAGTAAGATGGAACAAGATAGCAACTTGTTGGAAGTAACACATTTTGATGTGTGCAGTCGAATGAGTGCTGAGGCATGCAGTGAATATCATTATGTTCTTACTTCACAGATGATTCGAGTAAATGTTGAGTATATTTACTTGATGAAACACAAGTCTGAATTATTGAATGGTTCAAGTAATTTCAGAGTGAAGTAGCAGATCATTGTGACAAGAGGATAAAATGTCTATGATATGATCATAGAGATGAATATCTGAGTTACGAGTTTTGGCACACAATTAAGACATTGTGGAAATTGTTTCGCAATTAATACCGCCTGGAACACCATAATGTGATGGTGTGTCCGAACATCATAGTTGCACCCTATTGGATATGGTGTGTACCATGATGTCTCTTATCGAATTACCACTATCGTTCATGGGTTAGGCATTAGAGACAACCACATTCACTTTAGATAGGGCACCACGTAATTCCGATGAGATGACACCGTATGAATTATGGTTTAGAGAAACCTAAGTTGTCGTTTCTTAAAAGTTTGGGGCTGCGACGCTTATATGAAAAAGTTTCAGGTTGATAAGCTCGAACCCAAGCGGATAAAATGCATCTTCATAGGAAACCCAAAACAGTTGGGTATACCTCCTAATTCAGATCCGAAAGCAATATGGATTGTTTCTAGAATCGGGTCCTTTCTCGAGGAAAAGTTTCTCTCGAAAGAATTGAGTGGGAGGATGGTGGAGACTTGATGAGGTTAATGAACCATCTCTTCAACTAGTGTGTGACAGGGCACAGGGAATTGTTCCTGTGGCACCTACACCAATTGAAGTGGAAGCTTATGATATTGATCATGAAACTTCGGATCAAGTCACTCCCATACCTCGTAGGATGACAAGGATGCGTACTACTTCAGAGTGGTACGTAATCCTGTCTTGAAGGTCATGTTGCTAGACAACAATGAACCTACGAGCTATGGAGAAGCGATGGTGGGCCCGGATTCCGATAAATGGCTTGAGGCCATAAAATCCGAGAGAGGATCCATGTATGAAAACAAAGTGTAGACTTTGGCAGAACGGCTCGATGGTCGTAAGGCTAATGAGTACAGATGGATTTCAAAAGGAAGACAGACAATGATGGTAAATGTCACCATTAAGAAAGCTCGACTTGTCGTTAAGATGTTTTCCGACAAGTTCAAGGAGTTGACTACGATGAGATTTTCTCACTCGTAGCGATGCTAAGAGTCTGTTGGAATTATATTAGCGATTACTGCATTATTTATGAAATCTTGCAGATAGGATGTCAAAACATTGTTTCCTCGATGATTTTAATGAGGAAAGGTTGTATGTGATACAACCGGAAGGTTTTGTCAATCCCGAAAGATGCTAATAAGTATGCAAAGCTCCAGCAATCCTTCTAAGGACTGGAGTGAGCATCTCGGAGTTGGAATGTATGCTTTGATGATGATCAAAAATTTTGGGTTTGTACAAAGTTTATGAGAAACTTGTACTTCCAAAGAAGTGGGTGGGAGCACTATAGAATTTCTGATGAGTATATGTTGTTGACATATTGTTGATCAGAAATGACGTAGAATTTCTGGAAAGCATATAGGGTTATTTTGAAAGTGTTTTTCAATGGAAAACCTGGATTAAGCTACTTGAACATTGAGCATCAAGATCTATAAGGATAGATCAAAATGCTTAATAATACTTTCAAATGAGCACATACCTTGACATGATCTTGAAGGTGTTCAAGATGGACCAGTCAAAGAAGGAGTTCTTGCCTGAGTTGTAAGGTATGAAGTTAAGACTTAAAGCTCGACCACGGCAGAATAGAGAGAAAGGACGAAGGTCGTCCCCTATGCTTAAGACGTAGGCTCTTCAGTATGCTATGCTGTGTACCGCACCTTAAGTGTGCCTTGCCATGAGTCAGTCAAGGGGTACAAGAGTGATCCAAGAATGGCTCACAGGACAGCGGTCAAAGTTATCCTTAGTAACTAGTGGACTAAGGAATTTTCTCGATTATGGAGGTGGTAAAAGAGTTCGTCGTAAAGGTTACGACGATGCAAGCTTGACACCTATCTGGATAGCTCTGAGTAGAGAGACCGGATACATATAATGGAGCAATAATTTAGAATAGCTCCAAGTAGAACAGTTGTTTGGAATAGCTCCAAATAGAGCGTGGTAGCTGCATCTAGGAGATGACATAGAGATTTGTAAAGCACACACGGATCTGAAAGGTTCAGACCCGTTGACTAAAACCTCTCTCACAAGCAACATGATCAAACATAAAACTCATTGAGTGTTAATCACATAGTGATGTGAACTAGACTACTGACTCTAGTAAACTCTTGGGTATTAGTCACATGGCGATGTGACCTGTGAGTGTTAATCACATGGCGATGTGAACTAGATTATTGACTCTAGTGCAAGTGGGAGACTGTTGGAAATATGCCCTAGAGGCAATAATAAAAGTATTATTATTATATTTCCTTGTTCATGATAATTGTCTTTTATTCATGCTATAACTGTATTATCCGGAAATCGTAATACACGTGTGAATACATAGACCACAATATGTCCCTAGTGAGCCTCTAGTTGACTAGCTCGTTGTGATCAACAAATAGTCATGGTTTCCTGGCTATGGACATTGGTGTCGTTGATAATGGGATCACATCACTAGGAGAATGATGTGATGGACAAGACCCAATCCTAAGACTAGCACAAAAGATCGTGTAGTTCATTTGCTAGAGCTTTGCCAATGTCAAGTATCTCTTCCTTCGACCATGAGAGCGTGTAACTCCTGGATACCATTGGAGTGCTTTGGGTGTATCAAACGTCACAACATAACTGGGTGACTATAAAGGTGCACTACAGGTATCTCCGAAAGTATCTATTGTTTTATGCGGATCGAGACTGGGATTTGTCACTCCGTGTAAACGGAGAGGTATCTCTGGGCCCACTCGGTAGGACATCATCATATGCGCAATGTGACCAAGGAGTTGATCACGGGATGATGTGTTACGGAACGAGTAAAGTGACTTGCCAGTAACGAGATTGAACAAGGTATTGGATACCGACGATCGAATCTCGGGCAAGTAACATACCGATAGACAAAGGGAATTGAATACGGGATTGATTAAGTCCTTGACATCGTGGTTCATCCGATGAGATCATCGTGGAACATGTGGGAGCCATCATGGGTATCCAGATCCCTCTATTGGTTATTGACCGGAGAACGTCTCGGTCATGTCTACATGTCTCCCGAACCCGTAGGGTCTACACACTTAAGGTTCGATGACGCTAGGGTTATAAAGGAAGTTTGTATGTGGTTACCGAATGTTGTTAGGAGTCCCGGATGAGATCCCGGACGTCACGAGGAGTTCCGGAATGGTCCGGAGGTAAAGATTTATATATGGGAAGTCCTATTTTGGCCACCGGAAAATGTTCGGGATTTTTCGGTATTGTACCGGGAAGGTTCTAGAAGGTTCCGGAGTGGGGCCCACCTGCATGGGGGGACCCACATGGACGTGGGTAGTGGGGGCAAGGCCCCACACCCCTGGTCAAGGCGCACCAAGATCCCCCCTTAGAAGGAATAAGATCATATCCCGAAGGGATAAGATCAAGATCCCTAAAAAGGGCGGATAACAATCGGTGGGGAAGGAAATAATGAGATTTCTTTCCTCCCACCTTGGCCAACGCCCCAATGGACTTGGAGGGCAAGAAACCAGCCCCTCCACCCCTATATAAAGTGGGGAGGCGCATGGGAGCTATACACGAAGTTCTGGCACAGCCCTACCTCTCTTCCTACTCCTCCTCTCCGTTGGTGCTTGGCGAAGCCCTGCTGGATTGCCACGCTCCTCCACCACCACCACGCCGTTGTGCTGCTGTTGGATGGAGTCTTCCTCAACCTCTCCCTCTCTCCTTGCTGGATCAAGGCGTGGGAGACGTCACCGGGCTGTACGTGTGTTGAACGCGGAGGTGCCGTCCGTTCGGCACTAGGATCATCGGTGATTTGAATCACGACGAGTACGACTCCATCAACCCCGTTCACTTGAACGCTTCCGCTTAGCGATCTACAAGGGTATGTAGATGCACTCTCTTTCTACTCGTTGCTGGTCTCGCCATAGATAGATCTTGGTGACACGTAGGAAAATTTTGAATTTCTGCTACGTTCCCCAACAAGCGTGCATAGCTCTGTCCTCGGCTCGGCTCAATCCCGTAACCCGCGGCGCGTCGTGACGAGGCGAGGCGAGCGAGGAGGAGGAGCGCGCGTGTAGGTCTCCTCTTCTCATGCTCATACAAGTGGTAGAAGAGCTCACCTTATAAAGAGGTGCAACTCTCTCTCAACTACCGGGGTGGGACTAAACTTTAGCCTCACTCACTCCACTCACATGTGTGCATGAATGGGCCAAGAGAATTTCAGAATTTTAGTTGGGCTTTGGGCCAAAGGCCTACTAGTAAAATTCCAACAATCCCCCACAAAGTCTCATTGGTACATCTCACCATTTAGTTCCAAAACATTTTTTATATACCAGTGCTTAGTGGAGACTGTGAAGTTGAACTTCCACTTAGAGATTTATGCTACACCAAATCACAACTTGAATAGTGGACTATGCCTTGAATTACAAGTTTTCTGCGAGACTAGTTTCACACAAATTCTTGACCGATACTGGGCTGCCGCAAGGCTTCCCCGCGGGTGGAGCGTATACATAGTACTCCAGGGCCTTTTCATGAATTTATTAGAGAACACCCAATTCTACCAGACTGCGATGTTAACAGTCAAATTCATATAGGTGTGTTCCTCAAAAGATGATCTGCACGACAACATCTCTGCTTACCACAATAAGCCACTTGAAACACATTAAGATAAGTATCAACCTGCCATGCAGATCAGTAGAGTATTGCGTCTTCACGGAGTGGGATAGTTAATATAGGGATACTCTCCTCTCAGCTGACCAACAACTTGTCTCCCACTTCTACTTCACGAGATCTCCGATCACATAGAGTGGGTTACCACTATGGACAACTCATGTTGTGGGTCTCAAGCTCATCTCCATCGATGCATTATCTATCGCGTTACGTGATAGACCCTTTGTGAAGGGATCTGCCAAGTTTTTCGATGTTTGGATATAATCCCACGTAATAACTCTGGAGTTCCTCAATTTTCTGACAGATTTTAGTCTCCTCTTCACATGTCTTGAGGACTTCATATTGTCCTTTGAACTGTTTATCTTGACGATCACAGTATGATTATCACATTCATCAGGATAGGGGGTATTGGTTCTTCAACCATAGGTAAGTCCATCCAGAGTTCATGAAACCACTCTGCTTCAACAGTGGCAGTGTCTAATGCTGTGAGTTCTGCTTCCATAGTTGACCTTGTGAAGATGGTCTGCTTGCAAGACTTCCAGGAAACAGCGCCACCACCGAGTGTAAAACCATAACCACTTGTAGCCTTAATCTCATCAGCATCAGATATCCAGTTTGAGTCACTATAACCCTCCAGTACCCTTGGATACCCGGTGTAGTGAATCCCATAGCTCGCGGTGCCTTTCAAATAGCGCATAACTCTCTCAAGCGCATGCCAATGATCATCTCCCGGCTTTGACACAAACCGACTCAGCTTGCTCATAGCAAAAGAGATGTCAGGCCTCGTGGCACTCGCCAAATACATAAGCGAGCCAATAATCTGAGAATATCTCAGTTGATCTCTAGCAATCCGTCGGTTCTTTCGAAGCAACACACTAGCATCCTATGGAGTTGGAGAAGGCGTGCAGTCGCTATACCCAAAACGACTCAAGACCTTTTCCACATAGTGAGACTGAAGCAGTGTGATCCCACCATTCTCATCTCTCAGCAGCTTGATGTTTAAGATAACATCAGTTACTCCTAGATCCTTCATCTCAAAATAGCGAGATAAGAAATCCTTAACCTCCTTGATTAAATCAAGTTTAGTTCCAAAGATCAGTATGTCGTCGACATAGAGACAAAGAATTACTCCTTCGCCCCCACCATAGCGATAGTACACGTACTTGTCACCATCGTTTACTACAAAGCCGGCAGCTGTTAATGTTCTTTCAAACTTTTCATGCCACTCCTTAGGAGCTTGTTTAAGGCCATATAAAGACTTTAATAACTTGCACACCTTTCCTTCCTGACCAGGTACTTCAAAACCATCTGGATGATCCATGTAAATGTCTTCCTTCAACTCTCCATTGAGGAAAGCTGTCTTAACGTCCATTTGATGAACGAGAAGACCATGTGAGGAAGTCAGTGATAGTAGCACCCGAATTGTGGTCAGTCTAGCCACGAGTGAGTAAGTATCAAAGAAGTCTTCACCTTCTTTCTGGGTATAACCCTTGGCCACAAGCCGTGCCTTGTACTTTTCAATCGTACCATCATGTCTAAGCTTCTTCTTGAACACCCACTTACATCCTACAGGTTTGCACCCATAAGGATGGCCAGTGAACTCCCAAGTACCGTTAGCTAAGATGGAATCCATCTCGTTACGAACAGCTTCCTTCCAGTAGTCAGCATCAGGAGATGCATAGGCTTCTAAAATAGTCATGGGTGTGTCATCCACAAGGTACACAATGAAATCATCACCAAAAGACTTTGCAGTCCTCTGTCTCTTTCTCCTCATAGGAGTTCCATTTTCACCCTCAACAGGATTCTCAACATGTTCCATCGCAATAGTGGGTTTAGGAATTACAACGAATTCTTCACTAGATGGAGTAGGTATCTCCTGATTTGATGAACTCAACATATCCTTCATAGGAAATATGTCCTCAAAGAAAGTTGCATCATTCGACTCCATAATCGTAACAACATGCATGTCGGATACCTCTGATTTTATTATCAAACATCTATAGCCAATGCTATGAAAAGCATAGCCTAGAAGAACACAATCCACGGTTTTTGGTCCAAGCTTGCGCTTCTTGGGAATTGGTATATTGACTTTCGCCAAACAACCCCAAGTACGTAGGTAAGAGAGTTTCGATCTTTTTCTTTCCCATTCCTCAAACGAAGTCATGGTCTTACGCTTTGTGGGAACTCGGTTTAGGACATGACACGCAGTCATTAGCGCCTCCCCCACCATTCCTTGGAAAGACCCGATGTGTCTAACATGGTGTTAACCATATCAGTTAGAGTTCGGTTCTTTCTTTCGGCTACCCCATTTGACTGAGGTGAGTAGGGAGGCGTCCTCTCATGGATTATACCATGTTCCGCACGAAATAGATCAAATTCATTGGAAAAATACTCCCCACCATGATCGGACCTAAGCCGTTTAATTTTTCGATCAAGTTGGTTCTCTGCCTCAGCTTTATAGTTTTTGAAGAAAGTTAAAGCCTTATCTTTTGATTTCAGAAGATACACATAACAATATCTAGTGGAGTCATCAATCAACGTCATCAAGTATATCTTTCCACCTTTTGTCAACACGCCATTCATCTCACAAAGATCAGAATGTATAAACTCTAGTGGCGCCAAGTCTCTTGCCTCTGCAGTCTTATGGGACTCGCGAGGTTGCTTAGCTTGCACACATACTACGCACTTAGAGCCTTTGACAGTAGATATTTTCGGAACTAAATTCATATTGGTTAGCCGCGTCATGCAACCAAAGTTAATATGACAAAGTCATGCATGCCAAATATCAGACTCATTGTTGTGGCAAACATTATTAATAACTTTAATGCAAATATCTGACAAAGACAGGCGGAACAAGCCTCCGCTCTCATAGCCTTTTCCAACAAATTGTCCATACTTAGAAATTACAACTTTATTGGATTAGAAAACCAACTTAAAACCATCTCGACATAAACGGGAACCGCTAACATGATTTTTATTTATGGACGGCACATGATGAACGTTCTTCAGACGCGCAGTCTTCCCCGAAGTAAACTTCAGATCGACCGTACCAACACCTCGAACGATGGCATGTGACCCGTTCCCCATTAGCACGGGTGAAGTCCCTATTGCCTGGTGAGAAGAAAACATGGAGGCGTCAGCACAAACATGTACATTGGCACAAGTGTCAATTAACCAATCAGGGGATTGAAATACTGAAAGGATGGTAGGAAAAATACCGTACCCTGATTCCTTCATATCAATATCACCGATGACAACATTAGCGGACTTGCCGCTCTTCTCATGTTCGCGCTCCTCAAAGCGGTTAGGACACTTCGGAGCCCAGTGATTAGGATCACCGCAGACATGGCAAAGTCCCTTCCCCTTCTTATGAGAATTCTTCTTGAAGTTGGTAGAATGTGATGGCTTGTTCTTTGTATCATACTTGCCTTTGCCCTGAGTTTTGTTCTTATTGTTTTTGAACTTGTTGGGTTGGGAGTTCTTCGTCTGTACAATATGGGCACTAGAAGCTCCCTCAGCAACTCGAGCACATGTGTCCTTTGCTCTCGCCTTCTCTTCAACGTCAAGAGTAGCAATGAGATCCGCAACGGAAAACTCCTGTCTCTTGTGTTTCAGGGAAGTAGCAAAATTGTTCCAAGAAGGTGGAAGTTTGGCAATGATGCCTCCGACAACAAATTTGTTCGGCAACACACACTTGAAGTACTCAAGTTCTTTTGCGAGCGACTGTATCTCATGAGCCTGCTGTACAACGGAGCGCTCATTAGTCATCTTGTAGTCATAGAATTGCTCCATGACGTACAACTCGCTGCCGGCGTCCGACGCACCAAACTTGGCCTCGAGCGCAGCCCACATGTCCTTGTCATTTTCAAACGACATATACGAATCCACAATGGGATCATCCAGAACACTCAGAAGAGCGCCTTTAAAGAGAGTATCAATCTTCTCAAAAGCTTCCAGTTATGCTGGATTAAGATCGCCCTCAGGCTTGCCCTTGGTGGCGTCATAGCAGCCCATGGTCTGAAACCAGTAGACTGCTCTCGTGCGCCACCTCTTATATTGCGCCCCCTTAAAGGCGGGCGGCTTCAGATGCGCAGCAAAACCACTTGGAGTAAATTGCCTATAATCAGGTTTTTGGATTGTTGGAAATATGAGCAAGTTACTACGAGATTTAATCCGAATAATTAGAAGATAAATCATGTTTACAGTAGCACCAGACGCGGCGGCCGTCACTGTTCTTGAGGCCGCCCAGCACCGGCGCCCCGTTGGTGGATGCCAACCGCTGCGCCTGCCGGCGCTGGAAGTAGTCCGCCCACGCCGCGCAGTTGTCGGCGCCGTACTGGGGGAGGGCGCGCTGCTCATCCGTCAGGGATGAACACATGCGGTCGACCTCGGCAACAAAGATGCCGGGGTGCGCGTCGTCGTCGGGCAAAATGGGGATGGGGACGCCTCCGTTGCTGAGCTACCACCCCGTCGGCTCGACGCGCATGTCCGGCGGCGCCGGGATGTTGGCCTCGAACAGCAGCCACGCCACCCACTCCTGGAGTGAGCGGCGTCCGAAGCCGTTGGCCGCTGCGGCATCGCCGGGGAAGCGTGTTGGAATTTTCTACTAGGCCTTTGGCCCAAAACCCAACTAAAATTCTGAAATTCTCTTGGCCCATTCATGCACACATGTGAGTGGAGTGAGTGAGGCTAAAGTTTAGTCCCACCCCGGAAGTTGAGAGAGAGTTGCACCTCTTTATAAGGTGAGCTCTTCTACCACTTGTATGAGCATGAGAAGAGGAGACCTACACGCGCGCTCCTCCTCCTCCCTCGCCTCGCCACGCGTGACGCGACGCGCCGCGGGTTGCGGGATTGAGCCGAGCCAAGGACAGAGCTATGCACGTTGTCTATATTTTTGCTTCTCGGGAAAAATTAATGAGTCATTAATTAATAATTAATGGACGCGTTAATTACTGAACCATTTCCGATTCTTTTGGATCGTGACGACTCGGACGTGGGGTTTACTCCCATGACCTACCCGGCCCGCACTATATAGTCAGGTAGACGTCTACCCTAGCCGCCGCCGCTTCGTATGGTTTCTCACCACCGTTCCAGATCATTGCGCCGCCAAGCAAGTCTTCTCCATCCCTCCTTTCGGCATGCACCGGGAGAAGAGACAGCAGGCCTCCGGAACCCCGCCTCTCGTGATCCTGTACGGTAGAGGGGCGATCAGGTTTTTGGGGAGCGCACTCGCCCAATTGCTGGCAGCGAAGACTTCGCGAACGACGACTTCTTCCCCGACCTCAGCAACCTCATCCTCGATGACATGGGTGACAACATCAACGCCGGCGCTGCTGCTCCCGCTGCACCGTATGTGATTATATCCTTCTTGTTCGAGATCATGGTAGAATTCATGTTTCTAGTATGTTCATAGTCCAACAGTCCGGCCAAAGGATATAGTTCGGCTGTCCGGAGACCCCCTAATCCAGGACTCCCTCAGGGCGCAATATAAGAGGTGGCGCACGAGAGCAGTCTACTGGTTTCAGACCATGGGCTGCTATGATGCCACCAAGGGCAAGCCTAGTAGAAAAGGGGGCTTTGGTCCAGGCCGGGTAACCCCATTAGTCCCGGTTCAGTCCAGAACCGGGACCAATGGGGGCATTGGTCCCGGTTCGTGAGCCCAGGGTGCCGGCCGGGCCACGTGGGCCATTGGTCCCGGTTCATCTGGACCTTTTGGTCCCGGTTGGTGGGATGAACCGGGACCAATGGGCCTCGCTCCTGGCCCACAACCATTGGTCCCGGTTCATGCCTCAAACCGGGACTAAAGATTAGACCTTTAGTCCCGGTTTGAGGCATGAACCAGGACTAATGGGGGTGAGACCTTTAGTCCCGGTTCGTGCCACAAACCGGCACTAAAGGTTTATATAGACACCGGAGGGTGTTAGGGTTACACAAGGTCGGTTACAAAGGAGCAGATATCCATATCCGTACTGCCTAGCTTGCCTTCCACACCATGTAGAGTCCTATCCGGACATGGGACGCAGTCTTCGATCTTGTATCTTCATAGTCCAACAGTCCGGCCAAAGGATATAGTCCGGCTGTCCGGAGACCCCCTAATCCTGGACTCCCTCAGGACGCAATATAAGAGGTGGCGCACGAGAGCAGTCTACTGGGTTCAGACCATGGGCTGCTATGACGCCACCAAGGGCAAGCCTAGTAGAAAAGGGGGCTTTGGTCCAGGCCGGGTAACCCCATTAGTCCCGCTTCGGTCCAGAACCGGGACCAATGGGGGCATTGGTCCCGGTTCGTGAGCCCAGGGGGCCGGCCGGGCCACGTGGGCCATTGGTCCCGGTTCATCTGGACCTTTTGGTCTCGGTTGGTGGGATGAACCGGGACCAATGGGCCTCGCTCCTGGCCCACAACCATTGGTCCCGGCTCGTGCCTCAAACCGGGACTAAAGATTAGACCTTTAGTCCCGGTTTGAGGCACGAACCGGAACTAATGGGGATGAGACCTTTTGTCCCGGTTCGTGCCACAAACCGGTACTAAAGGTCCCATTTTCAAACTCTACCCCCCCTGTGGATCACCTTTTCAGTTTAAAAAAAAAGAAAATGATGGAAATGTCAAAAAAATAAAAGAAAATAAGTTTCCCATGTGATATGTGGTCTAGTTGTTGGGAAAATTTGCAAATGTGAGTTTTGACTTTATTTGCAAAATCTCTCTGAAATTTGTAAAAATGGGCATAACTTTTGCATACTAACTCGGATGAAAAAGTTTTTTATATGAAAAATCATCTACTCGAAAAGTTACATCCGAATTTAATCGGGGGTTCCCCGTTAAAAATTTTCAAAATTCTCAAAAACCTAATTGAAAAAAAGTTACGGGGCTTTTAAGATCTAGATTGAAAAAAATCGAAAAAAATTCAAACAGTGGGCAAACTGTGGTCAAACTAATTATTCTAGAATATCAGTGTTACTAAATAATTATTTCAGTTATTTCAATTTTGGTCAAATCTGGTCAAACTGTGGTCAAATAATGGTCAAACTAATTATTCAAGAAATATTAGTGTTACTAAATAATTATTGTTTTTTAAAACAATAGTTTAAATATAAAACTATGAAATGTGTCACTTCATGCTCAAGCAAAATTCCTGAAGGTTAATAGGATTGACATCTTAGTATTGTCAGGAAAACAACAAGTGCAGACTTGGAGCGAGGGAGAATAGAACCCGGAAGTTAAGCGTGCTCAGGCTGGGGGAGTGGGAGGATGGATGACCGTTCGGGAAGTTAGATGATTTGATATGATGAGGGGTGATTAGAGGATAAATTGAGAAGTGATGAGGGGTGGTGATTACAGACTAGAGGTTAAAATAATTCAGAAATTTGAAAATAAAAAAAAATAAAAAAAAATCAAAATAAAAATTTCAAAAAAAAATCATAAAATTTCCTTTAGTCCCGGTTGGTGTTACCAACCGGGACTAAAGGTGGAGCTCCACGTGGCTGCGCCCTTTAGTCCCGGTTCTGAATTGAACCGGGACTAAAGGGAGAGGCATTAGTACCGACATTTTAGTCCCGGTTCCAGAACCGGGACTAAAGGCCCTTATGAACCGGGACTGAATGCCCTTTTTCAACCAGTGGAGGGCGATCTTAATCCATTACAGCTTGAAGTTTCGAGAAGATCGATACCCTCTTTAAAGGCGCTCTTCTGAGTGTTCTTGATGACTCCATTGTGGATTCGTATATGTCGTTTGACAACGGCAAGGACATGTGGGCTGCGCTCGAGTCCAAGTTTGGTGCCTCGGACGCCGGCAACGAGTTGTACATCATGGAGCAATTCTATGACTACAAGATGACTGATGAGCGCCCTGTTGTACAGCAGGCTCATGAGATACAGTCGCTCGCAAAAGAACATGAGTACTTCAAGTGTGTGTTGCCAGACAAATTTGTTGCCGGAGGCATCATTGCCAAGCTTCCACCTTCGTGGAAATTTTTTGCTACTTTCGTGAAACACAAGAGACAGGAGTTTTCCGTTGCGGATCTCATTGGTACTCTTGATGTTGAAGAGAAGGCGAGAACAAAGGACACGTGCTCGAGTTGCTGAGGGAGGTTCTAGTGCCCACATGGTACAGAAGAAGAACTCCCAGCCCAACAAGTTCAAAAACAATAAGAACAAAACTCAAGGCAAAGGCAAGTTTGATACAAAGAACAAGCCATCACATTCTACCAACTTCAAGAAGAATTCTCATAAGAAGTTGAAGGGACTTTGCCATGTCTGCGGTGATCCTAATCACTGGGCTCCAAAGTGTCTTAACCGCTTTGAGGAGCGCGAACATGAGAAGAGCGGCAAGTCCGCTAATGTTGTCATCGGTGATATGGATATGAAGGAATCAGGGTACGGTATTTTTCCTACCATCCTTTCAGTATTTCAATCCCCTGATTGGTTAATTGACACCGGTGCCAATGTACATGTTTGTGCTGACGCCTCCATGTTTTCTTCTTACCAGGCAACAGGGACGCCACCCGTGCTGATGGGGAACGGGTCACATGCCATCGTTCGAGGTGTTGGTACGGTCGATCTGAAGTTTACTTCAGGGAAGACTGTGCGTCTGAAGAACGTTCATCATGTGTCATCCATAAATAAAAGTCTTGTTAGCAATTCCCGTTTATGTCGAGATGGTTTTAAGATGGTTTTCGAATCCAATAAAGTTGTAATTTCTAAGTATGGACAATTTATTGGAAAAGGCTATGAGAGCGGAGGCTTATTTCGCCTGTCTTTGTCAGATATTTGCACGAAAATTATTAATAATGTTTGCCACAACAATGAGTCTGATATTTGCACGAAAGTTATTAATAATGTTTGCCACGCCGCGGGATTGGGCCGAGCCGAGGACAGAGCTATGCACGTTGTCTATATTTTTGCTGCTCGGAAAAAATAATGAGTCATTAATTAGTAATTAACGGACGCGTTAATTACTGAACCTTTTCCGATTCTTTTGGACCGTGATGACTCGGACGTGGGGTTTACTCCCACGACCTACCCGGCCCGCACTATATAGTCAGGCAGACTTCTACCCTAGCCGCCGCCGCTTCGTATGGTTTCTCACCACTATTCCAGATCATTGCGCCGCCAAGGAAATCTTCTCCATCCCTCCTTTCGGCGTGCACCGGGTGAACTGACAGCAGGCCTCCGGAATTTTTCGTACTAAAGTTAAGACACTTATTACGAGACGGAGGGAGTATATAATTCCTTTGCTGTATTGGAGCTTAGACGTTGGGTCACTGTGCTGAGCCAGGCACCGGTGCGCGCACTGGATATGAACCACGATGGCCCATGGTCTGCTCTTGATGCGTCTTGCCTCTTCTTCAAAGCTTTGCTTTGCACTCAAAAAGAAAAATCAGACGAAAGGTAATATACAAAATTTATTTTGTCACGACAATTGGATTTGGACGCACTTAAATGTTTACTAGTAACACTGTCTATATTATTTTAATGATTGTGCACCCTGGTTTTAGTTTCGTCATGGACCTCCATAATCTTAGGACCGGCCATGTCCTTCGCACTTCTTCCGCGCGCGTAGCCAGCTAGATCGCTCGATGGATCGCCAACGGAAGGAAGGAATGATGGATCCTTGGAGAGCAACTATTTGGCGAGCGCTTCTTCGGGAGCCTCCCAACGATCACTTGGGTGTGGGCTGAGCGCGTCACTTGGCGCGCTCTCAGCCGCCGCCACATGTCGCACTCCCTTCGTATTTCGTTTTTTATTTTTACACATGCATTTTCGGCTTTTGAAACGCTTTTTCTGTTTTTTCATTTTTTTTGTTTTCCACCGTCTTCCTTTGCTTTTGGGTCAAAAAATTTAAAAAAAATCATGAAAACAGTTCTTTTTCTTCCGCGGGAGGCACGTTTTTGCTTCCGCATGAGACACGACCATGCATTTTGGAAACAGAGAAAAAAATGCATTTTCTGTTTTTTTCCTTCCGCTATAGGCATGGTTTTGCTTCCGCTAGAGGCACAGTTGTGCTTTCGCGAGAGACACGCCCGTGCCTCTCGGTCTCGGACAGAAAAACAAAACACATTTTCTGTTTTTCTCCTTCCGCCAGAGGTACAGTTTTGCTTCCGCAAGAGGCACGGTTGTGCTTTCGCGAGAAGTACGTATGTGCCTCCTGAAAACGAAAAAAAAAACATTTTTCCCTTCCGTTAGAGGCACGGTTTTACTTCCGGGAGAGGAATGGAACTCATCCCATCCTCTCTATGGATCGCAAAGGAAGGAAGGAAAAAAAAGCTCGATACGGCACGCTGGTCATGCATGCGTCCCTCGCAGCAAAAATACTTTATACATGCATGCATGCTATCTGGTTGGCTGGTGTCAGGGGCAGGCCTAAGATTTTAAGAGTGTGTATTCAGAATTCTAAAGGCGGCTTTTTGGAAGCCTAAACCCAATTTTTGGTCTATATAACTGATTCTGGTATTAGTCTATACAAATTGGACAATACATAAAGATATAGCATAGTATAACAGATTCACACCAACATCTAAGATATATAGAGATATATTTTTCTTTTCATAAAAACGGTTACATTTTACGTGATAACTTTTCAACTAGAAATATTTCGGTACAGGGGGAGTACATGCACACCCACAACACAACAACATGCATGCAGGTATGGTGTCTCGGCTCTGGCGTGAGCGCGTTGGATTAACCTTCTACAACAATGCGATCAATGCACCATGTCCTTGCTCCTCGCAGCCTTGGAGGAGTCTCACAGTGAATGGGCGCTTCCAGTGCGCTACACGACAACCTCTTCCAAGGGAAAGGGCAACGCATCGGCCGCGGACGGTGGCCATCCAACCTGAGCTTGGGGAGACATCGACCATCACAGCTTCTGTGCCGGCGGAGGTGGTTTTGACGGCCGGCGAGATGAAGTGAAGACGATGGAACATGACGAAGGCACGATCGCGTCTTGCGCCCATGACCTCGTTTCGGAGGACCACCTCCTTCCCGCATGGTGTCGGCCGTCCCTCCTCTCCTCCTAACCTATATATACTTGAGGTATTTGCCATTTTCTATACACAGTTTTGGAGCCTCCGCTAGTTCATCTTGTTCTAGTTCTAGTTGGTCCTAGTTACCAATTAGAGCTAGGCCTAATCCTCATTATTAGAAGCCCGGTATGGTTCTAATTCTCCAATGATAATTATCATCAACGGTTCCAAGTATAATCTACACAGACTCGCCTACTTCTGTTGCAACTCCGAAGTCGGTAAGGATCGTTGATCCAAACCCTATATGCATCTTTATATTGTTCCTGGGTGATGGCTGGGAGATGTTTTTCTATTACGTTTACCAACACCAGGCTGGTGTCATCATGTGACAACCCTATGCCCACCCAGCATGACGCAAACAAAGGGGCGCCAAAGTCGACTACATTCCACGGAGATGAAAAGCGGAGCATGTATCCAAAAACACGCTAAACGACAAGGACCAGCAACATCCAGAGCCGAATTGGAAAGGTCCTGCTGATTTGAATAATACCAACCGGTGGAACCGCCCCACAAGGCAACCCGACACCCATCGGCATGACACACACAGGTAGGGTGGGCGTTCAATTTATATTGGTAATGAGGTTCAGTTTATTCGGGTTTGTTGAATTTCGGTTTATGTAAAATAACAACAAATATAATGACAAAAAAATTGGCACCAAAACATATGAACAAAAGGTTATCAGTTTAGTTTGTTCGGTTGACCGGAAAAATGAAATACGTCTGCATCATCATCAGGTGAAGCAATGTATCATGTAGCGATTTGGTATAGTTTTTACAGACATAGCCATAATCATCTCAAAAAATATATAGATGGCAATTACTCCGTCTGTCCCATAATATAAGAGTGTTTTTACCCTAAGCACTCATATTATGGGACCTAGGGAGTAGTATTTGCATCCAACCGAGATACTATAATCGATGCACTAGACCGATAGGCTTGTGCTTGCATGAATCTATGTACAATTACCAAAGCAACACACTAGATAGCTAGCGACTTAAACTACTCGGCTAGCTTGTTTTGCTTGCGCCGGAGAGAGACGAGGGTGTCAGACTCACAATTCCGTTAGGTGGCTTCTTGCAATCTGGAGGTTCACGCATCGGAAGGTGCTTTCCACCCGAAGCCTTAGGTGTCCTGAAGTATCCCGCAGTTGTTGCACCCCTTTCCCTGGACGAGGGGTTAGGGTTCATCTCGGCGCAGGTCTCCGATCCCCGTACGAAGACATAGACATGCCTCTCAGCCGTCTTCTTTTCGATCTAAACATCAACATGCCCGCCATGGGCTCTGCAGCCTGACGGCGAGGATGCGGACACAACCGTAACAAGGCCATAGTGCGCACGGGGTTAACACATGGCAGCAGCACCGGCGGGTGCGAGGCCCAACCCCAGTAGCTGTGGTGGTAGCGGAGTCGCCCCCGAGTCATCCATCAGATCTTCCTTCGGTTTTTTCTCTCACGCATTTGGTACAGCGAGCCAAAATTGGTTTCCATCCAAAAAAAATAAAACTAAAACATATTCGTTTGTCTACCCCGCCATTGCTTCTATCTCGAATTGTCATGGAAAATGTAAATCTTTGTAGAAGATAATTCAAACTCCAATCCAGTTGATATGCAACTCATAGAAATGTAGTTTTCTTCCATATGTTGCAATACAATCATATCAATTCTTTTTTTGGGACTTTATTCTTGTGTTATGTCTCTCAAACGACTATTATCTACCTCGCCCTCCTCATGTCCAAATCCTTGGTCCGCCCCTGAAGTAGATAGCTAGCGACTTAAGTTAATCGGCTAGCTTGTTTTGCTTGCGCTGGAGAGAGACGAGCGTGTCAGACTGACAATTGCTTACTTCGGTGTATAAGATTTTTCAGAACTGAAAACTGAACACCAAATGGTGTCTATTTTTTAAACCGAACCGAATAACCAAAAACCGTTTTAGCCCATACTTCGGTTCAAACGGTTGGTTTTTGGTTTTCGGTTTGAAAGTGATCACCCCTACATGGAAGAGGGAAACAGAAGTGGATCTTAAATAATGGATAGTCTATAATAGTTGGGAGAATCTTAAAATTTGCCTGGAGTCTTAGCGGAAGGAAACGAGAATAGAAGTTGTAGTTGCTATTAATAATCTGTGGTACGATGAAGGAAGAAAAGGAATATAATTTTTTGATGATCAATGATCTTAGCGCAAAGAATAAAAAGATGTGGACTGTCCATAATAATTGAGACCATGTTAAAATCTGCTTGGCATCTTAGCGGACGGAAATGAGAATTTAAATAGTAGCTGCCCGTACTGCTTGGCCGCTCGAAACTGTTGTCTCGGCTAAGCTCATGCAGAGAGGGTAGGTTGGTTTTCTGTTAAAATAAGAGCATGCATGTGGTCGGATGTGGCGCGCTCATGCATGCAGCTACCTAGTGGGATGGGATGGTGCGCCATGCACGTACCCGTTTCTTTTCCTTTCTTTTCTCCCGGACGTGGACGACGCTATCTATGTGATGAGGCAATCCCGGGATGGCGCGGCCGCTGGGAGTTTGAAGATATCCTGTTCAAGTACGGCGAATCCATCGAGGATTTTACGCTGCGGCTCACCTACGTGGTAGCTGACCTAGTGTTAAAGTATACCTTTTGTTCATATCACATGTAATAGCACAATATCCCACCAAATATTGTAGTCTGATTCGGCTGAGGATTTGCTTTGATTTACCTTGATTACCAAGGCATTTACTCCACACTGTGTGGCGTACAAAACACAAAACACTTGTTTTCTTGGTATCAGGCAACTCGATCCGGCCTCCTCCAACCCCATCGCTGCTCACCACCGATCCAATCTCGCCTCCGGCTCATGTCGACCATCCCAGGCACCGCATCGGCTACCAGCCCCAGCCTCTCCTCCACCTTGCTCTCACCCATGAACTCCACCTCTGGCACCCTCGTCACCGCTGCTATGCCCGCCTCCGCCTCTCCGGCAGTGCATGTCACTAGCGTGCGCACTCATGTGCCCGTCACGCTCGACCTCCATGCCTCGAACTTCACCAAGTGGCGGATGCTCGTTCGCGTTCTCCTCTGCAGGTACGACTTGCTCCCTTACGTCAACGTCGTCACTGCCGCGGCGGACCACACGCCGGACTGGACTCGCGATCACTACGCCGTTCGGTCCTGGCTCTATGGGTCCATCTCCGACGAAATCCTGGACATAATCATGGCGGAGGATCAGACCGCCCAGGAAGCATGGATGCTCATCACCATGTTTCTGGACAATCAGATGACTCAGGCTGTTTACCTTGAGGCGGAGTTCCGAGGTCTCGTCCAAGGTGACCATCACAACCTACTGTCATCGCTTCAAGGCTCTTTCGGATGCTCTCAGCGACGTCGGCACCCCCGTCTCCGACCAAACTCTTGTGCTCAACTGCCTTCATGGACTCAATCCGTGCTTCTCCGACATCACGACGATCGTCACCATGCAGAATTCCCTTCCTTCGTTCAACCAGACGGTTAACCGGGAAGGGTTACGTCGATGCAAATTTTGACACTGATCCAGATGACTCTAAGTCTCAATCTGGATCCATTTTGAAAGTGGGAGCAATTAGCTGGAGTAGCTCCGTGCAGAGCATTGTCGACATAGAAATTTGCAAAATACATACGGATCTGAATGTGGCAGACACGTAGACTAAACTTCTCTCACAAGCAAAAAATTATCACACCTTAGTACTCTTTGGGTGTTAATCACATACCGATGTGAACTAGATTATTGACTCTAGTAAACCCTTTGGGTGTTGGTCACATGACGATGTGAATTATGGGTGTTAATCACACGGTGATGTGAATTATTGATGTTAAATCACATGGTGATGTGAACTAGATTATTGACTCTAGTGCAAGTGGGAGACTGAAGAAAATATGCATTAGAGGCAATAATAAAGTTATTATTTATTTCCTTATTTCATGATAAATGTTTATTATTCATGCTAGAATTGTATTAACCGGAAACGTAATACATCTATGAATACATAGACAAACATAGTGTCACTAGTATGCCTCTACTTGACTAGCTCGTTGATGAAAGATGGTTAAGTATCCTAACCATAGACATGAGTTGTCATTTGATTAACGGGATCACATCATTAGGAGAATGATGTGATTGACTTGACTCATTTCGTTAGCTTAGCACTTGATCGTTTAGTATGTTGCTATTGCTTTCTTCATGACTTATACATGTTCCTATGACTATGAGATTATGCAAATCCCGAATACCAGAGGAAGACTTTGTGTGCTACCAAACGTCACAACGTAACTGGATGATTATAAAGGTGCTCTACAAGTGTCTTCGATGGTACATGTTGAGTTGGCATAGATTAAGATTAGGATTTGTCACTCCGATTGTCGGAGAGGTATCTCCGGGCCCTCTCGGTAATGCACATCACTATAAGCCTTGCAAGCAATACAACTAATGAGTTAGTTGCAGAATAGTGCATTAAGGAACGAGTAAAGAGACTTTCCGGTAACGAGATTGAACTAGGTATTGGGATACAGACGATCAAATCTCGGGCAAGTAACACACCGGTGACAAAGAGAATAATGTATAGTGTTATGCGGTTTCACCGATAAAGATCTTCGTAGAATATGTAGGAACCAATATGAGCATCCAGGTTCTGCTATTGGTTATTGACCGGAGACATGTCTCAGTCATGTCTACATAGTTCTCGAACCCGTAGGGTCCGCACGCTTAAAGTTCTGTGACGATCAGTTTTATGAGTTTATACGTTTTGATGTACCGAAGGTAGTTCGGAGTCCTGGATATGATCACGGACATGACGAGGAGTCTCGAAATAGCCGAGACATAAAGATTGATGTATTGGAAGCCTACATTTGGACATCGAAAGAGTTCCGGCTAAAATCGGGATTTTACCGGAGTACCGGAGGGGTTACCAGAACCCCCCGGGGGCTAATGGGTCTTGTTGGGCCAGAAGGAAAAGATAGAGGTGCCGGCCTAGGG
Source organism: Triticum aestivum (assembly GCF_018294505.1). Lineage (NCBI taxonomy): Eukaryota > Viridiplantae > Streptophyta > Magnoliopsida > Poales > Poaceae > Triticum > Triticum aestivum. Next base: position 736,676,057 of record NC_057812.1, read on the forward strand.
TAGGCAGCACGCCCCCTCCCTCTGGTCCGAATTGGACTAGGAGAGGGGGGGGGCGCCCCCCTTTCCTTCTCTTTCTTCCCCTTCCTTTCCCCCTCCTAGTAGGAGTAGGAAAGGGAGGAATCCTACTCCTACTAGGAGGAGGATTCCTCCTCCTGGCGCACCAACAAGGGCCGGCCGGCCTCCCCCTTGCTCCTTTATATACAGGGTCAGGGGGGCACCTCTAGAGACACAAGTTGATCACAAAGATCTCTCCCAGCCGTGTGCGGTGCCCCCTCCACCATAATCCACCTCGGTCATATTGTAGCGGTCTTTAGGCGAAGCCCTGATGCGGTAGCTTCATCAACATCGTCACCACGCCGTCTTGCTGACGAAACTCTTCCCCGAGCTCTACTGGATCGTGAGTTCGCGGGACGTCGCCAAGCTGAGCGTGTGCTGAACGCGGAGGTGCCGTACGTTCGGTACTGAGGATCGGTCGATCGTGAAGACGTACGACTACATCAATCGCGTTGTCATAACGCTTCCTCTTAACGGTCTACGAGGGTACATGGACGACACTCTCCCCTCTCGTTGCTATGCATCACCATGATCCTGCGTGTGCGTAGGATTTTTTTTGAAATTACTACGTTTCCCAACAACATTATGGTATGACGGAAGCAAAGGAGATGCACAAAAGTGCAATCATCGAAACATGTACGGAAGCTCAACCACGTGACTATTTTCTCTATGCATGATTTTATTATATTAGTTGGAGACTGGGCCTTTATATTTTCATGAGAAAATTTTGGAACAAGATTAAAAGATTTTAAAACTGGTATGTGATGTGTGCATCTATTCCTTTTCTCTTTAAAAAGGTATAACTTTTTTTGTTGTTCATTCTGTGAGGCTCTTAAATCTTATATCTATAGTAAACTTAATTACTGTGAGGCTCTTAAATCTTATATCTATAGTAAACTTAATTACTGTAGAGACATGTAGAGACATGTAGAGACATGTAGGAGTTGATTATTTTTTTGTAGATAGGGAACATTTTAGTATAAGCGCCATTTCATTTTCTATTTTTAAGTATTAAATTTTGATAAAGATAATATTTGAATATTAAACATATATGGTCATTGGACAAGATGGAACTGTTTGAATAGAAATTTGGGAATTCTCCATTACCTTACTCCCATTAAATGAAATTTAGTCTCAAAACTTCATCGCATTGTAAGTTACTAAACTAGCCCGTGCGAATGCACGGGTTGACGACTAGTACCTAAACTAATTTTCGACTCCCAAGAAATTTCCATGTTAATCAAAAAATTAGAGCCGTTTATCTGGTGGGGCCGGGTTATTACGGTGTAGATTAGCCCAAAAGTCACCACCACAATTTACGTTACTCACGTCGTGAAAAAAAATATCAAAGCTGCATGTAACAAATACCAAACCTGACCCATCTAAAAACATGTCCATATTAATATATATATTTCACAAAAAAAATCATCACAATATCTCTATCCCACGTGAATTTCAAGAGAAGACATTACGTGGCCTTTCCCTCTCTTAGCTAATATTGAATCCTATATTGTTCTAGAAAAAGTGAACAAATTGTAATGATCAAGATTTCAGAAAGAGTCCCACGTTAATACTTTCAAGAAAAAAACAAAATCTCACGTAAAAAAAACTTAGGTAGCTCCCTGTCGCTCAATATCACGTGGTCATCTTATCTCCCCCTCCGTACACAATCTCACCCTCATGCCCTCCCACCGGTCGCCTCCAATCTACGGAACTCGCCGCCACCGTCCTCTCGCGTTCATCCTTCCGCTGCCATGATTCTTCGTCTTGCATTGCTGCGGCCGCAAGCCAACACGACTGGCTTTCCTGCTCTCCTTGACCCGTCTTCTCTCTCTTCTTGGATCATCTCGAGCCGATGTTGCAATCATGGCTTTCCCCAGTCGCTGCTACATCTCCAACCCTTGGTGTGGCGTCCCTGCGTTCTCTACGTGTCCCTTCTGTCTAGATTGCGGCCGTTTCCTCTTGAAAGGTTCATGCAATCCGATTCAGTAGTCACAGTTTCTTCTCTCCGCCGGCTCACCATGTATGGTTTGCCCCAAGCTCTTACTCCATTGCAGCACTACCTGTCTTTAGGGCCTCTTTTGCATGGCGATGCAACATCAAGGGCGACTATGGTGCACACCAAGCTATTCCACAAAAACGTGGCCAAGGATGAATCTACGACTTATGGTGACAGGTGAGAATCGATGTTTGATGAGGTGTAAGTTTGTATTTAATGTTAGATATGGAAATTAATATTCCGTGTTTTAGCAAATCGGCACTCTCTCTGTACTAGATACGCAACAGAATAATGTCTATGATTTGATATATTTTCTTATCATTGTTTCACTACGCATAGTGGTATAGATCTGATTGCTTTTTTCTGGCACCTCAAATATGTCACACAAAGTGAAATCTTTGAAGCAAACTTTATCACTTCATCGATATCTAGAATTCGTTATTGCCTGACTTTTTAATTTAGCTGTCTAAATAATCTTCCTGTTTTTTCTTTCTTCTTTTGGTATTCAAGCTAACTGTTTGATTGCTGATGCGTGTTTCTTTTCTAACAGCAATAGAGGTGGATTTTGACTGTATTTCAGAAAATACCTGTAACACAGAATTGCAATCTCAGAATGAGAATGATTGTGTGTTATGTTGTTTTTCTTTAATATTTTTTATACGCTCTCTTCATTTTACTTTAGGTTTACGAATGTTGGTCTGGTACATAATGCATGAGTTCAGTCTAAACATTTCAGTGTTATAATCATATTTTTTATTTCTTGGTATTGATCACACCACGTCATTGGTGAGAGCCTACTTAATTAATCAATATTGTTGTGCTTTCATATTTGTCTGGTCTGTTCAAATACTTTCTTTAATAGTTTTCACTGGATTACAGACATGGCCTTCTTTGTCTTCGTGGAGCTAGCAGAAATCTGTTTCTGATCAATGAAAGACAATGCAAACATTTATTGTAAGTTTCTATGAGTGTAGATGCTATTTTTTACTATCTTCAGACCCGCCTTCAACAAGTGACAATTTGGGTAATATTTAGCTTTAAGAACTCTGGCACACAGAGAATCTGGATTTGAAATCAGTATCCAAGATTGTTTCGCCAACATAGCTAAATTAAAAGAGTGCAGATCACGAAAGCCCATACCTCCATCTTTCTTTGGGATGCACATTCTCCACCATGCCATCCAATGCATACGTTTTTGGTCCTCTGTATCTCCCCACCATAATTCAGACATTGCATCAGTCATTTCTTTGCATAATTTCTTTGGTACGTTAAAGACAGACATAGCAAAAACTGGAATGGATTGTATAACCGCCTTCAGTAAAATTTCCTTTCCTCCCATAGACAATTTTTGTTTCTTTCCAGCTTTTCAGCCGCACTATAATTCTCTCTAAGAGCTCAATAAGACTGTCACTCCTGTCCACACGCACCATAACCGGCAGCCCTAAATATTTATCTAATAGAGCTTCAGACATAATATTCAATTTTGTGCATATGTCGGCCTTAGTCTCCACACTCACATCGGGACTAAAGTAAATGTTGCATTTTGCTTCACTAACCAGTTGGCCAGAACTTGCACAATATTGATCTAGAACCTGTCTCAGTGAGGTTGCATTATTCATATCTGCTTTCATAAGGATAAGTGAGTCATCAGCAAAAAATAAATGTGAAACTGATGGTGCATTTCTGCAAACCCTGACACCTTCAATGCCAGGAACCTCCTCTCTATGAGCCATAAGACTAGAAAGCCCTTCCGCACAAATCAAAAACAGATATGGAGATAGGGGGTCTCACTGTTGGAGTCCCCTTCTAGGAATAAAATAATCTGTTTATTGATTATTGAATCTGACCTTCTATTTAACTGACCGGACACATGCCATCAACAGATTTACAAACTCTACATGAAAGCCCAAGCGTGTCATCATTCTCCTCAAAATATTCCATTCCACCCTATCATAGGCCTTGTGCATATCCAGTTTAACCGTGCAATAGCCCCATTTGCCTTTCTTCTTATTTTTTATTGTATGAATGCTCTCATAAGCCAACAAAATGTTATCTGTAATGAGTCGACCCGGGACAAAGACACTCTATATCGGAGAGATGATATCATCTAGAATAGATTTTATCCGAAGAGCTATCATTTTGGAGATTACCTTATATAAGACGTTACACAGGCTAATGGGCCTGTACTGTGTAATGAGCTCCGGAGATTCTACCTTTGGTATAAGAACAATTGCCGTGCCATTCCACCCCTCCGCAATTACCTTCCGATTTATTGCTTCAAGAACAAACTCCGGCCACAATCTCTTACAACGCACACGGGAGGGGTTTTATACCCGGGCCACGCCAGGGCACACACCCCACGTCCCTACCCACTCGAGCTTTGATCCGGCCAGCTCTGGCCGCGCCCACGATGCGCGCGCGCACGCCCCGGTCGCGGCGAGCCTGCAACAGATCAACTCGTCCAGCCCTTCACGTTCGCCCTAGTCCTGCGCATCGGGTGCACTCGCACATGCATACCCGCGCACACACTCACGCACACACACATGACATACACTAGTCGGACAATGCCCATACAGACACACGTGCCCACCATGGTGCTCGCCACGTCCGGCGCGGCACACACTACTCGCTGTGCTACCGTGGCTTATTTCCTATCAGTCCCTAAGCCACGTGTACCGGAGGGCCGGCTCGTCGACGTCGATGTCGGCGAGGAGAGCCTTCTCTGCCTCCTCCGCCTTCTTTGGCTCCGTGCAGTCCTGCCAGAAATGCCCGCGTTGGCCGTAGTTGTAGCATCGTCCGTGTCGCTTCCCTCCGCCGCATGACGCTGTACTGCTGCCAGCGTCTTCATAGTCGAAGCCGCCGCCGTGCCGCCTACTCAAATGCTCGCCCGCCCGCTCACCACCGGTTTACGCATGACGCCGCGACCTCTCAACGAAAGCTTTCAGCCGACCCAGTACCTCCTCGAACAGCAACGTGTTGACATTGCAGAACTTCTCCAGTCTGGCGACAAAGATTACAGGTGGTCGGGGACCGAGTTCAGGAGCTTCTTCACTGTCGACGGATCGTCCAGCGTCGACCCTAGCCCCGCGTAATGTGCCACCATGCTGCCGAACTTCCCCGCGAACGCGTCTGACGTCTCTTCGTTCGCCATGCACAATCGCTCGAACTCGCCGCGAAGAGTGCCCAGCCGCACCGCCCTAACCCAATCCACGCCGACGAACCGTGTCTTAAGCCTAATGCACAGCTTCGCTGCCGTCTTCTTTGACGAAACTTGCATCAAGATGTCCTCGGCGAGCGCCCCGAGCAGGTAAACCCTTGCCGTCTTGCTCTTCTTTGCATCGACCGCCGCGACGTCTGCCAGAGCCACCGCATCCCATAGGCCCTGCACGTCGAGGTTCGCCTCCACCTTGATCTCCTTTTACGATCCCATAGGCCCTGGAGCCATCTTAAAATTTTCCTGGAGTCTTAGCGGAAGGAAATGAGAATATAAGTTGTAGTTTCTATTAATAGTTTGTTGTACGATGAAGGAAAAAAAGAATATATTTTTTATGATCAACGATCTCAGGGCAAAGAATAAAAAGATGTGGACTGTCCATAATAGTTGAGACCATCTTAAAATTTTCTGGGCATCTTAGAGGAAGGGAATGCGAATTTAAAATGGTTCGGTTTCGGTTTTCAGTTTTTGGGTTGAAAGTACCCACCCCTACACGCAAGAGGGAAACGAAACTGGATCTTAGATAATCATTAGTAGTTGCTATTAATAATCCGTGGTACGATGAAGGAAAACCGAATTTGTTTTTTTATGATCAACGATCTTAGCGTAAGGAATAAAAGAATATGGATTGTACATAATAGTTGAGACCGTCTTAAATGTTGCCTACCGTCTTAGCAGAAGGGAATGAGAATTTAAATAGTAGCTGCTATTAATGATCCGTGGTACAATGAAGGAAAAAGAAAAGAAAAGAAAAATTGATGATCAACAAACTTAGCACAAGGAATAAAAATAATATATGATCAACTATCTTAGCGGCATGGAATAAAAGAGAAGAGAAAAAAAAGACTTACTTCACTGGTTAGCTAGGCCAGTGAACGCTTTTTTTCCTCGGCAGACCTGATAGGCCAAGCATAGCTAGGATAAGCTTGGCTCATTTCTGCGTCGTGGGAGTCGCCTAAGCAAACTCGATCGACCAGCGACCAACCGGCGGAACCACCCTACAAGGCAACCAGACTCCCATCGGTACGGCAAACACAAGTAGGGGTCGGTGTTTGGTTTATATGGTTATTTCTATTCGGCTTATTCGGTTTTATTGAATTTTGGTTTATGTAAATAACAACAAAAATAATCACAATAAAATTGGCACCGAACCTCATTAACCAAAATTTATCGGTTTGGTTAACAGGAAAACCGAAATATGTCTGCATCATCATCAGTCGAAGTAATTTATCATGTAGTGATTCGTTATACTTTTTACAGACATAGCCATTAATCATCTCACAAAATATATAGTTGCCAATTACCCCTTTCGTCCAATCATATAAGGCAGTTTTTTTGACACCAAATGCTCTTATATTATGGGACGGAGGGAGTAGCATTTGCATTCAACCGAGATACTATAGTCGATGAACTAGACCAACAGGCTTGTGCTTGCAAGAATCTGTGTACAATTACCGAAGCAACACACTAGATAGCTAGCGACTTAAACTAATTGGGTAGCTTGTTTTGCTTGCCCCGAAGAGAGACCAGGGTGTGAGACTCACAATTCGGTTACTTCGGTGAATAAGATTTTTCCAAACTGAAAATCGACTTAAAGCTGAGCACAAAATAGTGTCTATTTTTAAAACCAAACCAAAGAACCAAAAACCAATTTAGCCTATACTTAGGTTAAAACGGTTCGGTTTTGGTTTTTGTGTTGAAAGTGCTCACCCCTCCACGCAAGAGGGAAACAAAACTGGATCTTAAATAATGGATTGTCCATAATAGTTTGGACCATCTTAAAATTTGCTTGGATTCTTAGCAGAAGGAAACAAGAATACACGTCGTAGTTGCTATTAATAGTTTGTGGTACGATGAAGGAAAAAAAGAATATTTTTATATGATCAGCAATCTTAGGGCAAAGAATAAAAAGATGTGGACTGTCCATAAAAGTTGAGACCATCTTAAAATTTTCTTGGCGTCTTAGCGGAAGGGAATGAGAACTTAAAATGGTTCGGTTTTGGTTTTCAATTTTGGGTTGAAAGTACCCACCCCTACACGCAAGAGGGAAACGGAACTGGATCTTAGATAATCATTGGTAGTCGCTATTAATAATCCGCAGTAGGATGAAAGAAAAACGAATTTCTTTTTTATGATCAACGATCTTAGCGTAAGGAATAAAAGAATATGGACTGTACGTAATAGTTGAGACCGTCTTAAATGTTGCCTACCGTCTTAGCGGAAGGGAATGAGAATTTAAATAGTAGCTGCTATTAATGATCCGTGGTATGGGCTAAATTGATGATCAACAATCTTAGCACAAGGAATAAAAATAATATATGATCAACTATCTTAGCGGCATGGAATAAAAAAATGATCAACTATCTTAGCGGCATGGAATAAAAAAAATGATCAACGATCTTAGCGGCATGGAATAAAAGAGAAGAGAAAAAAAAAAGACTTACTTCACTGGTTAGCTAGGCCGCCAGTGAATGCTTTTTTCCTCGGCAGACCTGATAGGCCAAGCTTAGCTAGGATAAGCTTGGCTCATTTCTGCGTCGTGGGAGTCGCCTCAGCATACTCGATCGACCAGCGACCAACTAGCATGGCTGGTCCGCGAATGCTTCCTAAGCCGATACAGCGATCAACCAACTCGGACAGCCTTCCATACTTATCCAACGTCTGCCGTCCGATCTAGACCAGATATTCAGGTACACTGTCGTCGCCGTACTACTTGGCCGCTCGAAACTGTAGTCTCGGCCAAGCTAATGCAGAGACTGTAGTTTGGTTTTCAGTTAAAATGCGAGCATGCATGCATGCGGTCGGATGGGACGCGCTCATGCATGCAGCGTGCTAGTGGGATGGTGCGCCATGCACGTACCCGTTTCTTTTCCTTTGTTTTCTTCCGGACGTGGACGACGCCATGTGAGCTAGCTTTTGAGCTTTGTAATCACATAGGAAAAGGAATGAGAAAACAGAAAACGCTGCCAGCACAAATATCCCTCGCTTGTTCATGTCCATCTCTCTCTCTCTCTGATCTAGCTAGTTTAACAACGACAATTGGCATTAGAGCTACCTGGTGTTTGATCCACTCTTGGTGGCCGGCGGTGTTTGATCCGTGACGCACAATGTTAGATAGCATTTCAGAGAAGAACAAGGCCGGGACAAAGGGAGGCACCAAGTCACCACCGAAATCGCCGCCCATGAAGCGTCTGACCGCCGACGGGAGAGGCGCACCAACTACATGGAGTGGTCGCTTTTCATGTAGGTCAAGCTGCAAGCGGCTGGGCTCTGGCGCGTGCACGATGGTACCGAGGACAAGTGCGAGGACCGGCAAGCCCTCTCCGTCATCCTCACCGGCATGCCACCTGAGATGATGCGAGTACTGGTGGCCATGGACACTCCCAAGGTCGCTTGGGAGATGATCGGAGACTCTCCGGATGGGAGCGCGTGTGCAAGGCCAAGGCGCAAGTGCGCCACCGGGAATTTGAAGGTCTCTTGGGAGATGATCAGGGACGGCGAGTCTATCGAGGATTTCGTGTTGCGTCTCACCTGCGTGGTAGCTGACCTGGAGTTGTATGGCAATCCAGTGACGGAGCACAAAGCCGTCCAGAAGTTCCTCCAGGTCGTGCCGCGCAAGTACCCTCGAGTCCCGCTACAACCTCAATGATGCCTCTTAGTCCGCCGGTCTCCTTCGTCTCACTGCAGAGGAATGGGCAGCGCCCCAGCAACATTTCTGGGGCGGCTCTTCCTCGGGCGGTGGCGGAAAAGGCAACTCGCCAAACAAGCCAAAACCGGGCCCTTTGATCCGCGCCCTGATCGGGGGCGCTCAACCCACTATGGGTGACTGGCCACTGTCACCTGCACTACATGAAGAGGTGGGGGTCGGCGGCTCGCATCACGAGGTTCGTCGCACAGCTGTACGCCCCACCTAATCCCCTACCGATCTAGGGTTAGTGCAGTGCTGATGGGAAGCGCCGCCACCACTTCGCCCACTACTCTCTGCCATCCTTCCAGTACGGTTCCCTACCCTGTAGAGGGTTTTTGCTTTTTAGTGCTTGACCCGGGTGACCGGTGATGATGCACCCTTTTATTTCAGACTGGGTTTGTATTCAGGGCCGGATTGTCCCAATTTTTTTTTCGATTTTCCAGGCGCTTTTCATCGAACAGTACTTTCGTGCAATGGACGGCCAGTCAGCGAAGCGTGTAATATCACGGCGACTTATGGCGTTGAGTATTCCCTTGTCCGTGCAATTATTGCAGAAGATTGAGATTGCGTCTTCCTCGCGGCAGTCCCTTAGCCTGTTCTTAACCAGGAGGAATCTGGCCCAGTAATGATGTACTGTTTCATCGGGTTCTTGCCTGATTTTGGATAGATCGCTTATGTTGGGGTGGGTGGGTGGAATTAAATCCGAAGCCTCACCCCATCTAAGGCTCAGAGGCCGAGGAATTTCTGAACTCGAATATTTGGATTCCTGGATGTTGTCTAATGAATCCAGCCCGTCGGCTGACTCTAAGTTCAGGTCTTGAGTGATATCCTCCCCTCCACGGGTATCCAGCTTGGAGGGATCGGGAATCCAGACGTAGCGAGTCCTTAAGATAGATGAAGGGTCTCCGCACTGTCCCTCTACCACGGCAACGTGATGGGTGACTTGGGGAGAGTTAATCTCTCTCAGATCGGTTTTAGGCCCGATCTGGTCGTAATCCGTAGCGACTCCCAGAGCGGCGAAGCGATCCAAGAGCTCGTTTATGGAGGAAAGCTCCATTGGATCTAACTGCTCGGCGAGTTCCGATCTGACATGAAGATTGTTTTCGATGGCTCGAGAGGTCATCGTCGGCGCAGAAACCGAATAGGCGGTCATAAGAAAACCACCTAGCTGGAGGGTTTGGCCGACAACCAAAGCTCCCTTAGCAATGGTGCCGTCTTTAAAGACGGGGCGAGGTATCCTTCCTGATGGTGACGACACAGAGGAACTCTCAATGAAAGCACCAACGTCGGTGTCAAAACCGGCGGATCTCGGGTAGGGGGTCCCGAACTGTGCGTCTAGGCCGGATGGTAACAGGAGGCAAGGGACACGAAGTTTTACCCAGGTTCGGGCCCTCTCGATGGAGGTAAAACCCTACGTCCTGCTTGATTAATATTGATGATATGGGTAGTACAAGAGTAGATCTACCACGAGATCGAGGAGGCTAAACCCTAGAAGCTAGCCTATGGTATGATTGTTGATGTGTATGTTGTCCTACGGACTAAAACCCTCCGGTTTATATAGACACCGAATAGGGTTAGGGTTACATAGAGTCGGTTACAACGGTAGGAGATCTTCATATCCGTATCACCAAGCTTGCCTTCCACGCCAAGGAAAGTCCCTTCCGGACACGGGACGGAGTCTTCAATCTTGTATCTTCATAGTCCAGGAGTCTGGCTGAAGGTATAGTCCGGCTATCCGAACACCCCCTAATCCAGGACTCCCTCAACTAGTTTCACACAAATTCTTGACCGATCCTGGGCTGCCGCAAGGCTTCCTCGCGGGTGGAGCGTATATGTCATACTCCAGGGCCCTTTCATGAATTTATTAGAGAACACCCAATTCTCACAGACTGCGACGTTAACAGTCAAATTCATATAGGTGTGTTCCTTAGAAGATTTTCTACAGAACAACATCTCTGCTTACCCGAATAAGCCACTTGAAACACATTAAGATAAGTATCAACCTGCCATGTAGATCAGGAGGGTATTGCATCTTCATGGGGTGGGAGAGTTAATATAGGGATACTCTCCTCTCAGCTGACCAACAGCTTGTCTCCCACTTCTACTTCATGGGATCTCCGATCACATAGAGTGGGCTACCACTATGGACAACTCATGCGGTGGGTCTCAAGCCCATCTCCATCGATGCATTATCTAGCACGTTACGTGATAGACTCTTTGTGAAGGGATCTGCCAAGTTTTCCGACGTTTGGATATAATCCAACGTAATAACTTTGGAGTTCCTCAATTTTCTGACAGATTTTAGTCTCCTCTTCACATGTCTTGAGGACTTCATATTGTCCTTTGAACTGTTTATCTTGACGATCATAGTTTGATTATCACATTCATCAGGATAGGGGGTATTGGTTTTTCAACCATAGGTAATTCCATCAAGAGTTCACGAAACCACTCTGCTTCAACAGTGGCAGTGTCTAATGTTGTGAGCTCTGCTTCCATAGTTGACCTCGTTAAGATGGTCTGCTTGCAAGACTTCCAGGAAACAGCACCACCACCAAGTGTAAAAACATAACCACTTGTGGCCTTAATCTCATCAGCAACAGATATCCAGTTTGAGTCACTATAACCCTCCAGTACCCTTGGATACCCGGTGTAGTGAATCGCATAGCTCGCAGTGCCTTTCAAAGAGTGCATAACTCTGTCAAGCGCATGCCAATGATCATCTCCCGGTTTTGACACAAACCGACTCAGCTTGCTCACAGCAAAAGAGATGTCAGGCCTCGTGGCACTCGCCAAATACATAAGCGAGCCAATAATCTGAGAATATCTTAGTTGATCTCTAGCAATCTGTTGGTTCTTTCGAAGCAACACAATAGCATCATATGGAGTTGGAGAAGGCGTGCAGTCGCTATACCTAAAACGACTCAAGACCTTTTCCACATAGTGAGACTGAAGCAGTGTGATCCCACCATTCTCATCTCTCAATAGCTTGATGTTTAAGATAACATCAGTTACTCCTAGATCCTTCATCTCAAAACAGCGAGATAAAAAATCCTTAACCTCCTTGATTAAATCAAGTTTGATTCCAAAGAACAGTATGTCGCCGACATACAGACAAAGAATAACTCCTTCGCCCCCACCATAGAGATAGTACACGCACATGTCACCATCGTTTACTACAAAGCCGGCAGCTGCTAATGTTCTTTCGAACTTCTCATGCCACTCCTTAGGAGCTTGTTTAAGGCCATATAAAGACTTTAATAACTTGCACACCTTTCCTTCCTGACCAGGTACTACAAAACCATCTGGCTGATCCATGTAAATGTCTTCCTTCAACTCTCTGTTGAGGAAAGTTGTCTTAATGTCCATTTGATGAACGAGAAGACCGTGTGAGTAAGCCAGTGATAGTAGCACCCGATTGTGGTCAGTCTAGCCACGCGTGAGTAAGTATCAAAGAAGTCTTCACCTTCTTTCTGGGTATAACCCTTGGCCACAAGCCGTGCCTTGTACTTTTCAATCATACCATCAGGTCTAAGCTTCTTCTTGAACACCCACTTACATCCTACAGGTTTGCACCCATAAGGACGGTCAGTGAACTCCCAAGTACCGTTAGCTAAGATGGAATCCATCTCGTTATGAACAGCTTCCTTCCAGTAGTTAGCATCAGGAGATACATAGGCTTCTAAAATAGTCCTGGGTGTGTCATCCACAAGGTACACAATGAAATCATCACCAAAAGACTTTGCAGTCCTCTGTCTCTTTCTCCTCACAGGAGTTCCATTGTCACCCTCGACAGGATTCTCAGCATGTTCCATCGCAATAGTGGGTTTAGGAATTACAGCGAATTCTTCACTAGATGGAGTAGGTATCTCCTGATTTGATGAACTCAACATATCCTTCATAGGAAATATGTCCTCAAAGAAAGTTGCATCATTCGACTCCATAATCGTAACAACATGCATGTCGGATACCTCTGATTTTATTATCATACATCTATAGCCAATGCTATGAAAAGCATAGCCCAGAAGAACAAAATCCACGGTTTTTCGATCTTTTCCTTTCCCATTCCTCAAACGGAGTCATGGTCTTACGCTTTGTGGGAACTCGGTTTAGGACATGACACGCAGTCATTAGCGCCTCCCCCACCATTCCTTGGAAAGACCCGATGTGTCTAACATGGTGTTAACCATATCAGCTAGAGTTCGGTTCTTTCCTTCGGCTACCCCATTTGACTGAGGTGAGTAGGGAGGCGTCCTCTCATGGATTATACCATGTTCCGCACAAAACATATCAAATTCATTGGAAAAATACTCTCCACCACGATCAGACCTAAGCCGTTTAATTTTTCGATCAAGTTGGTTCTCTGCCTCAGCTTTATAGTTTTCGAAGAAAGTTAAAGCCTCATCTTTTGATTTCAGAAGATACACATAACAATATCTAGTGGAGTCATCAATCAACGTCATGAAGTATCTCTTTCCACCTTTTGTCAACACGCCATTCATCTCACAGAGATCAGAATGTACTAGATCAATGATGGCGCGCGTTGCCGCGCCCGTCTATTTTTGCTCTTAGTTGTTAGAGATTGATGTGTTTGCAACTTTAAAAGCATCATGCTTTCTCATAGCTTATGCTTGAATCCATTTTTTGGAATTAGTGGTATGCAATTGAAGAGAGGAATTCGGTTAATCTACAATAGTGGCATGCAACCGAAGAGAGAAATTTGGTTGACCTGCAAGAAAATGACATGTTGAGCCTTTTTTTACTCCTAATAGACTTGTTGGTTCAGGTTGTGAAATCAAAGAAATGGGGTTTGAATTAAGATGGTTGATACATGTTGCGTCATTGATTGTGATACTTTCGGCTCTAAAAAAACTCTATCGCAAATACTCCCTTCATGACATCTACAAACAGAAGTATCTAGGAAAGACATTCGAAATATTTGAGAAACTAAGAATACAAATAAGCCATACAAACATTTTAGAAATATTGGACAACATTTATTATTTAAACAATCACAATGCATTTCAAACATTGCTGCCAGCCTGCAATAAAATTCTATTGTACATTGCAGTACAACAAACAAAAGATTCTCCAAGAGATTACAGAATAAGGAGTAAAAGCAGAAGTCGAGTTCTCGAAACATTAGCACAGCAAACGAGAATTTATATAGGATCAATATAGGGGGTACATAAATTTAAGTGAATCCATCATCAGTGAGTGTAAAACAAAAGGACGATTTGTAGGGTATCTCCAACATTCTTAAACAGTTCCTGCCAAGGGCACTAAGGACATGGAACACAGATACACTGTGAGAACAAATATTTACAAGGGAAGGCAATAAACAAAAAGGAACATCCATTGAGAACAAGAGCAACAAGCAATAAATGAATAAAGTACACAAGCCCAAATGGCAACCTTAAACGTAATGAGCATCACTTCTAAATGGGTATTCTAACAGCTATATGCAAGTTGGTGCACACTTTCTTCCTGGGAAAAGAAAAGACTTTGTGGTTGGTTGTAGGGGCACCAACCTGGATAAATCAAAGCCAACAAATCCAGTGTTCGAATGATCAATTTTAGAATCAAAATATTCTTGGGCCCAACCGTTCATAAGATATAGACCTCTTCCATTACTAACAAAGATAGATATCTTGTTTCGTGAAAATTTAACTATCACCTTGCATACCTCCATGTATTTTACTGGACAGCTAGCAAATAGGTATTGATTAGCATATGCGAATTATCATCCTACATTTTTTCTAAAGAAAATCAGATCACCTGGCTGACATAACCTGCATGTATCAATTCTTGTCTTTCAAGTGCAATAGTTTTTCATTTGGGAATGCAGTATGAAACATTGGTTCAAAATGAATCATAGTACAGCATCTATTCTTGTTTAATCTCTTGTTTGGGTTATAAAGCACAAGCATACAAAGCATGCGTGAGTTAATCTCGGAAAAATATCATGAATAAACTACAGGTCGATGCACTAAATATCCGTCGGGCATAAAGTCAGAAATCATTAGCGACATAAATGTAAATAGAAGGACACTGAGCCGTGCTGCTAATCAGGTAGAAGCTATGTCGTGCCCCATTCAACATTTCTTCAGAAAAAAAATATAGAGAACATTCCTGATACTTCTATTTGGCTTTATCTATGCCTATCTAACAGCACACAATCTGAGACATGAACTTTCACAAATGATCCAGTAATAACAATCAATACTATACTCCAGCCCCATTAGGAAAATATGGAGGACATGCATCGTAATTTCATTTGGCTATATTCATAAAAAATATCTGTCTACGAACAACACACAAAGAAAATATAACTAAGTCTGGCAGGAAATGGAGGTGGCTGTGCATAATGAGCGAGGATGACATGCCCAGACATCATTTTTTTATTAGCGCTCAAGTATCATTACAGAATTATGTACCTCAGTAAGAGAAAATGGCAATGGCTGGATTAGTTAGAGTGACTTACTCGGGCATCATTTAAAAGCAAAATTGTCCAAGCATCATTAGATATAGTAGCATATTTTACCATCAATTTTGAAGAAAACGGACTGCAACGGATCTTGCAAACTTCAATTTTCAAACAAAAAACATCAATGTTATCTTTGATAAAGTAGTCTTGTTACTTGTAGGTGCAGAAGCGGACACAAATCTATACATCTTCTATGCAAATAATTGCATCTGGTACATAAATACATCAAATGGGTAAATAGTAAGAATCCACTGGGTAAGATAGATGTTACCTGTTCGGGGATGGGGATTTGCCAAGCAAGCCATCTTCTTCAACATCCTTGGCTAACTATACAGTTTTGACTACAATTGACAGGAGCAATCTAATGCCTACAAACACAACCATGCACACACATAAAGCTCAAGCTATATTACAAGTACAATTGCACTAAAACTCAAGCAGTACCGTGTACATTCTCAAGTATCATGAAATGCAGATCCATCTAGCAAGCAAGAAAAAAGGAATAACTTTGGATGGGACTGGCTTAAATTGGACAAAAAATAATTATTTCTTTGAGAATTTTTTTAACATGGATTCAGCAGAAACTTGGTTAGAAAGTCGCCTTGCCATTCAATCAGGAAGTTATGTCAATCTATGAGGAAAAAAGGGAATTTAATCAATTTATGCAAAGTCTACTTGCTAGATTTAAAAAAAAGAGTGGACATGCATGAGATTAGTTAATCATATTGCCATGGTAGATAAGCCCCAAACAATACATAGCAATGATTACCATGACATCAGAGTGAGCTATGGCCAATGGACTGCACATCCCCATAGAGTAAATTGGCCTAATTAAATGCATGTACCTGGAAGTATCAGATAACCTTAACTCAGAGGCCATGAAAAAGAAAGAAAGAAAAGACTAAATAGCACTTCAATAATTATGCATATATGACATTCCAATGAGAACACGGGTTCACATGCATGCAATCAAAATGATTCGGTAACAGGGAGATCCTTGGGAAACTTAATTTAAATAAAATCACACTTATAACAGAAAGGTTATTTGACAATTTACCTTTCAACAAATTTCCAGAAAGTATAGTTAAGATTCAATATAACTTTCCATCCGCATTTAGTGTATTAGAAGTTGCTTTGTATTAGTGTGTGCTGCAATGCACAGTTGTCCAAATATAGATCATGCAATAGAATTAGGGAAATGGGAGAGCAAGTAAATGCACAGTTTTCTCCCTAACGCATACTCGACCATAAGGATTTACTCCAGAATCCGATAGCCTGCTAAAACACCTAAAAAGCAGAAACGGGGTGGAAAAATAAAGAAGAAAACTGAAAACACCAGATTTTCACTTGAATTGTTGCTTGAAGCTTTTCGTTGCCAAAGTACAAAGTAAAATAAAAGGCAACCTAAGCTTGTATGCAGGGAGATTCATGTCTCATGAGTCCATAAGTGAAGACTCCTCCACAGGTTGGTGTTGTCCACCTGCTGCTTCCTTCAAACCCAGAAGAGCAGTTTCGCTCAGCCGAGTAGCCATGGCGTAGGCCTGGATCGCCTGTGTCGCCTGGGCGGAGCTGGCCTCTCCATTAGCTCAGCTAGCTCTTCTCTCCCTAAATTGTGGGACCAATCGATCCGTCTCATTCTCTCTTTCGCAGTGACGTCCCCTATCTCACACTGACGGATCCTCACCCTCTCTCTGGCATTGACAGATCCAATTACCTATGAAATAAAATGCAACAACTACCAATTAGTGCCATCAACATAATGCAATCTTGTTATTTAATTTGTACACAGCATATCTAATGCATACCTCTTACACGCAAACATGTATAATGCAATCAAAATACACACCGTATCCACTGATGAGATCTGAGATCAATAAAGAAGTAAGACAAAAAAAATACTGATGCAAACTGATTGGTGGCGTTCAGGAGGGCCGCGGAGGGCTGCACGCGTTGGACATGGGTCGGGGCGGATTGGTTGGGGGGGCGGTCAGCGTTGCGAGGTGCTTGACGCCATGGAGTTGGGTCGGAGGAGTGCCGCGCTGCGGCGTGCTTGGGCCTGAGGACTTGGCGTAGGAGCACGGTGAGGACCTGGGTGGTGGACTAAGATAACGCTGGTGGAGGAGGAGGGGGGGTGGAAGTGGACATCAGCCTGATCTGGTGAGACCTCGAGGAGAGGAGCGGGATCCGTGGCGGTGGTATGTCCAGGATCGCCATTGGCGAGCCAGAGAATGCGAAACAGAGGTCGCGACCGTCACACTTCTGTAATCGACAGGAATCTAAGGCTGGTCGTAATGGGAGTATCATAGCTAGTATCATGCATGCCAAGTAGGCAATTTTGATGATGTGGCATAGAATTAAATGAAGAAAGAGATGATTGAGTATCATACAATAATACCGTATCATAATAAATGCAATGCTACTATGTATCATGCATGGCAATAAATAAAGTCATCTATGATACTAGTACATGATACTATGCATTAGGGAGGTAGTATCACATACTAGTACCATATGCATGATACTAACTTATGATACTACCCATTACAAGCAGCCTAATATAGGCCCATTAATCTATTAGGCCCAATTGAATGTCAGATGCCCAAAAATGCAACCGGAGCAGCGGCCCGAGAAGACCAACGCAGCCCATACGCGCGATTTAGCCTGTACATGCGAGTAAGAGCATATCAGACGGCCAAAAGAGCTTAAAAGTGACGATCTAACGGATAGAAATGTTGATGGCCTGAGAGGGCTGGAAAAGTGCTCAGTTATAATATATCTAAATAAGCTCTAGTGGCGCCAAGTCTCTTGCCTCTGCAGTCTTATTGGACTTGCGAGGTTGCTTAGCTTGCACACATACTTGGCACTTAGAGCCTTTGACAGTAGAGATTTCGGAATTAAATTCATATTGGCTAGCCGCGTCATGCAACCAAAGTTAACATGACAAAGTCGTGAATGCGAAATATCAGACTCATTGTTGTGGCAAACATTATTAATAACTTTAATGCAAATATCTGACAAAGAGAGGCAGAACAAGCCTCCGCTCTCATAGTCTTTTCCAACAAATTGTCCATACTTAGAAATTACAACTTTATTGGATTAGAAAACCAACTTAAAACCATCTCGACATAAAACGGGAACCGCTAACGAGATTTTTATTTATGGACGGCACATGATGAACGCTCTTCAGACGCACAGTCTTCCCCGAAGTAAACTTCAGATCGTTCGTACCAACACCTCGAACGATGGCATGTGACCCGTTCAGCCGTTCCCCATCAGCACGGGTGAAGTCCCTGTTGCCTGGTAAGAAAAAAACATGGAGGCATCAGCACAAACATGTACATTGTCACCGGTGTCAATTAACCACACTACTAGGAAAAGGGCTATAGATAGAATTGACACTAATGGCGCATCAGGGAAGTAGTGCGCCACTACTATATACTAATGGCGCACCAGTTGTTGATGCGCCATTAGTGTGGAAGACACTAATGATGCACCAGAAAATAGGTGCGCCACTAGTGAAATTTTTTTTTCATTTTTACATACATACTAATGGCGCATCCTACCGAAGTGCGCCATTACTAATTCTAACTAGTAATGGTGCACCAGACAGGGAGTGCGCCAGTACTGAATTTTTTTATTCTTTTTTTTTGCAAAACTACTAATGGCACACCGCCTCACAGTGTTCCATTAGTATATATATATATATATATATATATATATATATATATATATATATATATATATATATACTTTTCTGCAAAACTACTAATGGGGCACCAGGGTTACTAATGGCGCATTTGAAGGTGGTGCACCATTAGTAACCTGGGACCCCAACAAGATATTTTGGACAGCCACACCTACCCACTCACTTTCCCCACTTCATTCCCTCCACCTCCTTCTCCAAGCTTTCGGCTGCCTCCTCCTCCTCACCTCATTTCCACCATAGATTCATCAAAATTAAGTGGTGAAATTACCTTTTTTTTGATGGTTAAGTAAGGGGAAAGCTACCTTCATGATGTAGATCTACTTTTTTTCGCCCTATCTCGCTCCAACAACGTGCACATGCACTTTTTGTGGCCTAGCTAGATCTATGTATGTTTGTGGTGTTGCATATATGTTTGTGTTTGCAGGTACCGGTATTTGAAATGCGATAGTTGCCAATATTTTGCCAGAATGTTGATTCATTTCCGTTTCGGCGAGAATTTTGGCACTATGCATTCTTTTTGGTCCTATTTTTAGGGAAGGTCATGCCAAATTTTTTCTTGGTTCTAAAATATCATTTTGCTCTACCCCGCAGGCGACCATGGTCCGCACGATGACCGAATGCATTGTGAATAGGTTTTTGAGCTCCGCGAAGGCCGAGATGCTTCAAAAGAACGAGACGGAGATAACATGTCCGTGTGGAAGATGCAAGCTGAAGAGCCTTATTGCGGACCCGGATTCCGGGCAGGTGCGGGACCACCTGCTCTTGCATGGTTTCATGGATGGCTATTGGTGGCAAGATGATGAAGATGACTATGAAGTCATCCATGGGGGCCGGCCAAGAAATGAGGAAGGGCAACAAGACAAGTACCACCGCGACGAGGGCGGGCGAGAAGACGAAGAATCTCCAGGACATGATCACGACGGTGATGCTGTACACAGTCATCATGTAGAACATGTCATACATGATGATGAGGAAGATCAAGACGAAGGGCATGATCATGAAGATGAAGATGCCGGAGTAGACGATGATGGAGGCTGGGTGCAGGACCCTCATATTCAAGAGCTGCTTCTCAAGCAGACGGATAACGCAAGAGCTGCCGCCCGAGAGAAAGCCAAGCTGGATCAACTGGAGATAGACGCGGTTACTCCATTGTATGAAGAATGCAGGCCCGAGGATACCTGCCTGAAAGTAACGCTCATGGCTCTGGAGATGAAGGTAAAACATAAAATGACTGACGCATGCTTCGACGAGAACATGTCATTCTGGCACGAACGTCTTCCCAAGGGGAACAAGTGCCCGACCAGTTTCGAGGAGGCGAAGAAAATCATGTGTCCTCTGGATTTACCGCACGTGAAATACCATGTGTGCATGAACAATTGCATCATTTATTGGGATGAGCACGCGGAGTCTACCATATGTCCGGTGTGCGGCGTCACTCGATACAAGAAGAGGAAGAAAGCTCCTCGAAAATCGGTGTGGTACTTTCCGATCACTCCTCGTCTGCAGCGGTATTTCGCAGACCCTAAGGTAGCAAAGCTCCTGCGTTGGCACGCAGATAGGGAGGAGAAGAAGCGGGAAGATGACGGAAATGATCCGGAGATAAATAAAAAAGACAAGATGCTGAGTCACCCTAAGGATGCGAGCCAGTGGCAAGCGTTCAACTTTGAATACCCAGAATTTGGGAAGGATCCAAGGAACGTCGTGCTGGGCCCGAGCACTGATGGAGTCAATCCGTTTGGCTGCCAGAGAAGCACACATAGCACCTGGCCTGTGTTTGTGTGGACGTACAACCTTCCCCCCTAGTTGTGCATGAAGAGGAAGTACATTCACATGAGTATGCTAATTGAAGGGCCGAAACAACCAGCCAATACGTGGAACGCCGCAGAG
This sequence comes from Triticum aestivum, assembly GCF_018294505.1. Classification (NCBI taxonomy): domain Eukaryota; kingdom Viridiplantae; phylum Streptophyta; class Magnoliopsida; order Poales; family Poaceae; genus Triticum; species Triticum aestivum. The sequence goes on from NC_057812.1 coordinate 736,697,089, forward strand.
AAAGAATACGTGGAACGACATCAATCTGTATCTGGGGCTGCTGAAAGAGGAGCTAGACACGCTGTGGAAAACGCCAGCCAATACGTGGAACGCCGCAGAGAAAGAATATTTCCCTATGAGAGCCGCACTGCTCACGACGGTGCACGACTATCTCGGTTACGGATATCTCGCGGGGCAGGTAGTCCACGGATTTTCTGGATGCGTAAGATGCATGGATGACACAACGTATCTCCAGCTTGATAGAGATCCCGGGTCTCCGAAAATCGTGTTCATGGGACATCGAAGGTGGCTTCGCGACGATGACCCGTGGAGGAAACGCAAGGATCTATTCGATGGTGAAACCGAACGCCGAAAACGCCCGCGTATGAGGAGCGGCGAGGAAATAGACGAGCTGTTGAAAAATTGGAAAGATTGCCCACTACCGGGAAAGAAGCAAAAGGCGCCAGAGCCTTGAAAGAAGCGAAAGGCGCCAGAGCCGCTGCTGAAGGTATGGAAAACAAGGTCTGTTTTCTGGGACTTGCCGTACTGGAAGATCCACCGTGTGCCTCACAGCCTTGATGCCATGCATATCACGAAGAACGTGTGCGAGAGTCTGCTTGGTACCCTGCTCAACAAGCCAGAGAGGACCAAAGATGGGCCGAAAGCAAGGGCAGACTTGAAATCAATGGGCATCAGGCAGGAGCTTCACGCTAATGATGATGATGATGATGTGGCGAAGCAGGACACAGAAACTCGTCGCAAAGGCAAAAAGGCCAAGAAGACCGGAAGTGACTACCCTCCCGCGTGCTTCACTCTAAGTTAGGAGGAGATCGAGCAGTTTTTCACCTGCCTCGTAGGATTAAAACTTCCTTACGGTTACGCGGGGCAGATAAGCAGATACCTAAACCCAGCGAACCAGAAGTTCAGCGGGATGAAGTCTCACGACAGTCACGTGTTGATGACGTAGATACTTCCAGTTGCAATCTGTGGGCTCATGGACGCGCACGTCCGTGAAACGCTATTTGGCCTATGCAACTTTTTCGACGTCATCTCTCGGAAGTCGATTGGCGTGAGGCAACTCAGAAGGCTACAAGAAGAGATCGTGGTGATACTATGCGAGCTTGAGATGTACTTCCCGCCCACATTCTTCGACGTTATGGTGCATCTCCTGGTCCATATCGCGGAGGATATCATCCAACTCGGGCCGACGTTCCTGCACAGCATGATGCCGTTTGAAAGGATGAATGGTGTCATCATAGGATACGTTCGCAACATGTCACGTCCAGAGGGAAGTATAGCCAGGGGCTTTCTGACCGAAGAGTGCATCTCCTACTGCACAAATTATCTAGGCATCGAGAACCCCGTTGGTCTACCCGTCAACAGGCACCTCGGCAGGCTCGCAAGATGGGGTCACCGTGAGAGTCGCCGCGAAATGCATGTCGACTTCGAGGGTCGACTGCCGACTTTGAAAGAGCAAACCTAGTCGCGCTACAACACATAGACGTGGTCGATCCTTGGGTGGTAGAGCACAAAACCTTTATTGAGAAGACGTACAATGACTGAGGCCAACAGAGGACGGATGGAGATATAATGAAAGAGCACAACTCATGTTTCACGCGTTGGTTCAAGCAGAAGCTTCTGTCGTACCCTTTACATGCGGATTCTTCCGCGGAAGAACAACTCATATTCGCCTTGTCACAGGGCGCCGAGCGCAAACTGATGACCTACGAGGCGTACGATATCAACGGCTACACATTCTACACCGAGAATAAGGACATGAAGAGCGATGGTTATCAGAACTCCGGGGTAACGATGGAATCCTACACCGGTAATGACAAGGACAGATACTACGGAAGGATCGAGGAGATTTGGGAGCTGAGCTACGCTGGAGAGAAGGTCCCGATGTTCCGTGTCAGATGGGCCAAGAGCGTCCTAAAAGAAGACCGGTTTTTCACCACCATGGTTATACCCGAAGCCAAATCCAAGACCGCGGGCCAAACGTCATCGCGAAAAATGAGCCATGGGTACTGGCTTCCCAAGTGGACCAATGCTTCTTCATTACCGACCTGTCAAAGCCCAATCGTGTTGTCGTGAGGAGAGGAAAAAGGAAGATCATCGGAATGGATGGAGTAGCCAATGAGCAAG
>NC_057812.1:736699888-736700488 GCF_018294505.1 Triticum aestivum
CCGCTCCACCGCCGCCGCCGATGGTATTTTCATGTAACAAATTTGACCATATTTTTAAAAAAATTATTACTGTTTTTATTAAAAAATATTACTGTTATGATTTAAACAAGTTTGAACATATTTAAACACAAACAAAAATCAAACAGCATTTAAAATGCAAAAAAAAATATTGCGGAGCCTTGGAATCAAACCAAGGACCTCCTGGTGTGTGTGCTGTGTGCTGACCAGTCGGGCTAGTGGGCAGGTTTTGATGTGGATTGGGTTACGTACAATATAACCTATGCTCGAACTGTAATAAAAAAATTCTAATGGCGCACCGCTGCGGGGTGCGCCATTGCTATCTAAAAAAAGATTTCTAATGGCGCACCGAGGTGTGGTGCGCCATTAGTAAGCTTCCCCCTAGCTATCCTCCCTCTCCCTCGCCAGATCCCCTTCAACCCTCTCCCCCTCGCCACCAGATCCACCCGTGCGCTGCCCCGACCCATGATGCCGCCGCCCCGACCCTCACCGGACTCCACCCCTGCGCCCCCGCGCCCCCGCGCCCGCCGCCCCGACCCTCGCCGGACTCCACACCCCCGCCGCCCCCGCGCCCCCGCCCCC
>NC_057812.1:736700498-736736715 GCF_018294505.1 Triticum aestivum
TCGCAGGGCAAGGTCTCCGGCGCCTCTACGACACCGACGCCTCCACCGTCTACGGCATCTGCGCCTTCTTCCACCTCCGGCCACCGCGGCCTCCTCCCCTTGCCCCTCCTCCTCCTCCCCTTGGCCCCCCCGGTTCTTCTCCACTAAGGTGCGTTTCTCCATGCCCCTGTATCCACCGTTCCAGGGCTTAATAGATCTCCTATGATATATGACTTGTTTATGAAGATTTTGATGTGTTATGCCTTGTTCTTGTCTGTACATTTGCGCCCTTCCAGGGCTTAACTTGCTTATGAATACATCTCCCATTTATTTTGATGTAGTTTTAGAGTGGCTAGTATGTATGTAGTGGAGCTAGCAGTAGCAGCTGCTTCTATGGCACCTTCTTTGTTGTTCAGCTGTGTCAAACAAAATTCCAATGGCCAACTCATATGCCCTGCAATTTTCTCATGATTATTATTTATGTCACATCACCTTCTCCTCTTTGCTTTCCATGCACTCCTAGCTCCGTCATCGCGACTGCGTAATAGTCTGCGGGTGATACAACATGCTCAAATTCAGTAATTAATCAGTATATATATACCATAAGAGAAGTCTCAAAGATTGGGACTATCTTGCCTTATGTTTCAAACTTTGAACTATATACATGACTTCTATTTTATTTTTGAAATTCACAGAGTTAGGACTATTTTGTGGATGATGCTAAACAGAGATAGGAGTAGTAGTGGTGGCCATCTAGTTGGACTACTACTGCTAGGACTTGCTCCAGATTTTAGGATTTCTTTTCTTTTAGGATTTATTTTCTTCTAGGACTAGGTTTTTATTATTTTTCTGTTGTGATTGTTTTTTGAGCTCTTTCTTTTTCATTTCCTACTATCCTTATCCTAATTATCTTAAATTGTTATGATGTGTGTAACAGGATTAGATCTTGGATTTGCTAGTGGACTTTGGGAGTTTCTTAGCCAGCTTGGTGACTCCATATTTTTCACTATTTCAGCAAGTCTTTTGTAAGCATTAAACTTTCAGCACTATATTTCTATCTTATGTGTACATCTGTTTGCTTCCAATTGCTATATATGTATTGTTGTTACTAAAAATGATGAAGCTCCTGTCAATTGCTATACATATATATGTGTATGATGATCCTCCTTTCCTGCAGTAGTATAACTAGGATATAAAGCACATTGAACTAACAATATTGTATGGTGCCTAAACTACAATGATTCAGGAACATCAGATGACATAGCATGTGGATATTGACATAGGATGAGTAGATTAAGTGAGCCAAAAGTGATGGACAAACCTCATGCTAGGAATTCTCGAGGGTTGCAGTACATGGAATGCATTTGCAAATGCAGTCAAAACCTGATATATACCAAAATAATTGTATAGAAATATGCTGAATTTTCTGCTCTGATTGTTGCTCAAAGAAATTTAGCAAAAAAATGGGGTCCTGGGAGACGCCGCTGCTGCTTGAGGCCCTTGAGAGGCCCTTCGTGTCGTGATGATTTTGCAGGTACCCCGAGAGGCCCTTGAGTTTGACGGAATGTCGATTAACTTTCGTTCTGGCAAATTCGGGTACTCCATATGTCCTATTTTTAGCAAAGGTCATGCTGAAATTTTCCGTGAATTTTAGCATGACTTTGCTAAAAATCGGACATATGAGGTACTTGCTACTAATGCATGGGCCGGGGTATCTTAGTACTTAATTAAGTAGGATCAACTGACCCTTTATTCTTGCTGCATTAAACCATAGGTGGCAATAGAGCCAAGTGATTAGGCCCAACTTAGAAATTCTCCTCAGCATCGATAAACCCTAGATGATAAACCCAACATAGGTGGCAATAGAGCCAACTGATTAGTGCCAAGTGATTAGGCCCAACCTAGGGTGCCTCGGCATCGATAAACCCTAAATGATGAAAACTTAGCATTTAGGGTGCCTCGATGTCGACAAACCCTAAATGATGAAACCTTGGCTTTTAGGGTGCCTCGGTGTCAATGAGAACCTAAATGATGTACGCTTAGGCTTTTAGGGTGCATCGGCGTTGACAAACCCTAAATGATAAAAGCTTAGCTTTTAGGATGCCTCGGTGTCGACAAACCCTAAATGATGAGACCATGATCTTGTTCCTTGACAATAACCAACTTTTTGACCAAACTTTTTTCCTATTTAGAGTGAAACATGGCCCACAATGATGAGGCCGGCGGTTCGGGCGGCAAGCAATTCTGGGAGCTGTCCCAGGAGTTGGAGGAAGAACCTCACCGCTATGAGGACGCCGCGGAAGACACCGATCCTGACTTCACAACCCCTAGTGGCGTCGGGGATGACCCCACTGATGATGGCGCCGCGGATGCCACCACTGATGATGGCGGCGCACGCACAGATGGCAGCCAACCGAAGAGGCAACGGAAGGACCGGCGCCCGAACGTGCTCGGCACCGGTAGGGAGGAATTTACTGAAGTGAACTCCGACGGGCATCCGACGGCGCCCAAACACATAGTCAAGGGGTACTCGATTCAGCTCGGGTGCATTCTCCGGAGCACCGCCTCGATCAACACCGAGAACCTAAGGCATAAGGACCGAGGGAATTTGCGCAGCCTCCTCTTCACAAAGCTGCACGAACAATACAAGTTCCTCGCTGAGTTTGCAAACACACGCCTCTCGGGTAATATAGTGAACGGTGCCGCCCTCACGACGATGAGCACGGCCCTGTCTACTTGGAAAAGCAAGGTGAAGGCAATGATTGACAAAGGTGATAGTTATGAGAAGATCAAGGCGAAATATCCTTTGATGAGCGAAGATGACTACAAGGAGTTCAAGATCAAGTGCGAGAGCCCCGCAACCTCCGAATCAAGTAAGTGAGCGAAAGAAATGCGGCAGTTGAACATAGGGGTCCACCAACTCTGTCCCGGCGGTTACAGAGTGGCGGAGCCTGTATGGGACAAGGAGGACACGGAGCGTGCCGAGCAAGGCCTACCGCCCCGCTTCGATAAATAGAGTGACAAGCAGACTAGGAACTTTCTCAGGGCCCGGTACAAGGAGGACCCGGTAACAAAGGAGCTTACCACGGATCCGAAGACCAAGGAGCTTGAGCTTGTTCTGGTAAGAAATACACCCCCGCGTAATTAGCTCTATATGGTTGCATTCTAATTAATCCCCAATATTTCTAAATGGTTCACATTCCTTCCGCAGGACAAAGAAAGCAGTAGCGCGGGGTCGTCTCAGAGCTCCCCTTTCGACACCCTTTGAATAGGGCATTGAACGTAATGAAAAACAGGGATAAGCTCAATAAGCAGACGTCAGCTGGTCGTGTGGCCGGCAAAGGCTTGTCCACAAAATGGTCGTCATACTATGGCGCTGGTGGGCGAAAGGAGAAAAAGACTAGCTCGGAAAGCCAGTCGCGCGAGGTTGAAGCACTCAAGGCGCAAGTGGCGCGGATTCTGGAGATGGTCCAAGAGCAAGTGCAACAACAACTGGGATCGATACTTACCGGCATTATGCCTACCTTGATTCATGGGATAACGACGTGGATTGCGGGTGGCCAAAAGGCGCCGCCCCCGATTCCCAGCTTCACGGCCAGCAACTCACACAACGCGCAGGCGGCACCATTGGTGTCTCCGGCGGCGGCGGTATTGGTGTCTACGGCGGCGGCGCCATTGGTGTCTCCGGCGGCGGCGGTATTGCTATCTCCGACGCCGGCATTGGAACTTAATGCACCCGGGTGTACGCCGGCCGGCACCTCACCAGCAAGCGGCCCCTCCGTTAGTTGCACGCCCGCCGTTGGCGGTGCCTCGACATTAGCCGAGCTCGACGGCATCATGGTAACTAAGCCTCTCGGCCGAGGACTTCATCTCCTTGACTTTGACTGGGCATCCCTGACGCCCTACATGTTTTCGCAGGGCGCCGCCAAAGTTCCTTGCACTCTCCTGCACTTCGTGGGTGGCGAGTTGGTCAATGTCGCCAAGGGCAGAATCATTCAACCGGGCAACCCCGTGTTCCACTGTAATCCGATGCCACCCACAATATATAGGGTTGAAGTGGTTGGGTGCTGCCAGGCTGCGACGAGCTGTTACCTCCGATTCGTCCCGCTGGGGCCGAGAAGAAGATGAGATGACCCTCAGCGCCTGCGTAAGCTGGCCCCTGCTTTGGCCGAAGAGCCAGATTCGTTTGGGGGCGCGGCACACCACCCCACAGACAAGACCGCCGGTCGTGCCGGCGCCAAGCCATGGCAAGAACGCCGCAACGCTACCGGACATGCCGGACATCCCTATGGCACAGGATCCAGACAACGACGACAACGACGATGGTACATTTACCAACGTCGATGGTGACGAGTTCTGTAGGCCTCCTTCTCAAGAACCCAAACAAGACGACCGCGATCTAGCTGGTACGGCGGAGAAACCCAATTGCAACAGGCGTCATTTGACGTTCAGTTCTCAGGAGACGCCTCCAGCTGCCGCCTTCACCGAGCCTCAGATAGCGGAGGTGCCAAATATTATCAGCCCCAACACGCTCAAGAAGGCGGTCTGTGAGCAGAACTCGGTCCCATTACAGCAGATCAAGAAGAAGGGCCGGAAACGGCCGACTAAAAAGGCCGCCGGTGCGAGCCAGCCGGCACCGAGTACGATCCGTGCTCAGGACGGGCCAGCTTCACCTAAGGATATCTCGAGGAGGGTGCATGTGGCGGGTAGGGCGATGCTACCGACAAATATGCTCAATGCTGCAACTGGTGCTATGCGGAGTCTGCACGACAGAGTTCTTTCTTTGGAGAAGCGGCGTCTCAGAGAGAATGATGTGGCATACCCGGTTTTCGTGGCCAAGGTGCCAGAGGGCAAGGGCTTTGTGGATGGCGACATCGGGGGTACGATCGTCCTGCGGTTTGATGACATCTTTGCTATGTTTAACCTTCATCCGCTGCACTACACCTTCGTTCGGCTGTTTTCACTGAGATGGAGATGCGGATCATTAGAGACAAGACCCCGGACATCGTGATCGTCGACCCCTTCTACATGCGTGCCAAGCTCTTGAGCAGCGCTGGGGACCGCAAAGTCGCGAGTTCACACCTCGAAGACGTCATTCTGGCAAACCTAGATAAGGATAACTTCCTTGTGGCTTACTTTCCCGAGTAAGTCATCCCTTAACCGCCTCGTAACATATGATTTCTTAGATTTTGATCGTTCTTTTTTTTCTAACATTCCGTGTTCTGTGCAGTGACACACATTGCACACTCATCCTCTTAAGCCCGAAATATTCCATGGCCACGTATTTCGACCCGAAACATAACTCCAAGATAGACTACACAAATATCAAGAAAGTTCTTCATGATGTTCTCCCCGGCTACGCCAAATCTGGAGGCACCTTCACCAGGGCAGTTCGTAAGTATGGCAAGCACGTGTTCGCCCACAATCCGACGTTCTGCTGCGTCAAGCAGCCACCTGGCGTCAGAAGGATGCCTACTACGCCCTCCATCACATGCGGGCGATCGTAAGGGACCATCATCACCTTCTGCTACCAAATAATCTCAAAGATTGGGCCGCGAGCTTGTCGGCAATCCAGAACGCGGACATCAGACAAGAATTCTTTCGCATCCAGTCAGAGTTTGCGGACATCATCCATCAAGATGTCCTTCATACCTCGGGGCAGTTCTTCCTCAGATATCAACCGTCCAACATTGAGATAGACGGTATGCTACAAATGCAGGCTGACAACGCTCGCGATTTCATGACCATCACGACAGACGGCGGCTTCATCCACGCTCCTGAGCATGAGTCGAGTCGAAAGTAGTGATGTGTAGTTCTGAAACATTGATTGGCTCATGTTGTAATTAAACTTTAATGAATTATATGTCTCTTTGGTTTGGATAGTCGTTCAACTTAGATGTAATCGATGCTATTTATTAGTAGGACCATGAATCGTGCTATTAATGTCTTGCTTTTCTCTTCCGATCCTTTTGTTGCATACTTATATATTGCTTATGTATGTATTGTCTGTTGTTTGGCTTGTGCATAGAGATGCCGTCGTATGTCGTGTACAAGGGTAAGGTTCCCGGTGTCTACGACGACTGGGAGGAGTGTCGGAGACAGGTTCATCGTTTCAGCGGTAACAGTTACAAAGGGTACACCACTAGGGCGGAGGCGGAATCTAGATACACCCGCTATCTAGCGGAGAGAGGAGGGAGCGTTGGAGGAACCGAATGAAGACCAGTTTCATCGCGATGATGCTCATCGTGATGACTGCAGCTCTCTTCTATGTGATGGTAGTTTAGATGATCGATATCGACTTGTAATGTGAAGACAAACTCGATACTCGCGGTCTCGAGACTTGTAATGTTTTTTCTTTGTCTGGTCTTTTGAATTCGGAGACTAATATGATGAATTATATTCGGAGACTAATCTTCTATTGTATTCGATGAATCTGTTGTTGTTGTGTGCTACTGTCTATATTCTGTCAAATAATATATTTTGTAACCTGTGCAAAAATCAGAAAAGTAAAAAAAATAAAACCTAATATTCATACTAATGGCGCATCACTACAGAGTGCGCCATTAGTATGCCAAAGTATACTAATGGCGCATCACTACGGAGTGCGCCATTAGTATGCCAAAGTATACTAATGGCACATCACCAAACAGTGCGGCATTAGTATGCCAAGTATACTAATGGCACATCCATCCGAAGTGCGCCATTAGAAAGCCAAAGCACATGGTTAAATGTGGCCCCTGGGAGGCATACTAATGGCGCATGGTGTTATATACTAATGGCGCACTGCGTGGTGCGCCATTAGTATACCAGATACTAATGGCGCACCAGTGATGCGCCATTACTAGGCAAAACTGGTGCGCCATTAGTAGGCCTTTTCCTAGTAGTGCCAATCAGTGATTGAAATACTGAAAGGATGGTAGGAAAAATACCGTACCCTGTTTCCTTCATATCAATATCACCGATGACAACATTAGCGGACTTGCCGCTCTTCTCATGTTCGCGCTCCTCAAAGCGGTTAGGACACTTCGGAGCCTAGTGATTAGGATCACCGCAGACATGGCAAAGTCCCTTCCCCTTCTTATGAGAATTCTTCTTGAAGTTGATAGAATGTGATGGCTTGTTCTTTGTATCATACTTGCCTTTGCCCTGAGTTTTGTTCTTATTGTTTTTGAACTTGTTGGGCTGGGAGTTCTTCTTCTGTACCATGTGGGCACGAGAAGCTCCCTCAGCAACTCAAGCACGTGTGTCCTTTGCTCTCGCCTTCTCTTCAACATCAAGAGTACCAATGAGATCCGCAATGGAAAACTCCTGTCTCTTGTGTTTCAGGGAAGTATTAAAATTGTTCCACGAAGGTGGAAGTTTGGCAATGATGCCTCTGACAACAAATTTGTTCGGCAACACACACTTGAAGTACTCAATTTCTTTTGCGAGCGACTGTATCTCATGAGCCTGTTGTACAACAGAGCGCTCATCAGTCATCTTGTAGTCATAGAATTGCTCCATGATGTACAACTCACTGCCAGTGTCCGAGGCACCAAATTGGCCTCGAGCGCAGCCCACATGTCCTTGCCGTTTTCAAACGACATATACGAATCCACAATGGAATCATCCAGAACACTCAGAAGAGCACCTTTAAAGAGAGTATCGATCTCTTCAAAAGCTTCCAGTTATGTTGGATTAAGATCACCCTTAGGCTTGCCCTTGGTGGCGTCATAGCAGCCCATGGACTGAAACCAGTAGACTGCTCTCGTGCGCCACCTCTCATATTGCGCCCCCTTAAAGGAGGGCGGCTTCAGATGCACAACAAAACCACTCGGAGTAAATTGCCTATAATTAGGTTTTTGGATTGTTGGAAATATGAGCAAGTTACTACAAGATTTAATCCGAATAATTAGAAGATATATCATGACTTAAGTATCAGAGATTAAACTAATCATGCGAACTAGCATAGCAGATGAACAGATCACATCTAGGGAACATACTAGAAACATGAATTCTACTACGATCTCGGACAGGAAGGATAGAATCACATACGGTGCAGCGGGAGCAGCACCGCCAGCGTTGACGTTGTCGCCCATGTCGTTGAGGATGAGGTTGCCGAGGTCGGGGAAGAAGTCGTCGTTCGCGAAGTCCTCGCTGCCAGCAGTCGCGCGAGTCTGCTCCCCAAAAACCTGATCGCCCCTCTCCCGTATGGGATCACGAGAGGCGGGGTTCCGGAGGCCTGCTGTCCCTTCTCCCGGTGCACGCCGAAAGGAGGGATGGAGAAGACTTGCTTGGCGGCGCAATGATCTGGAACGGTGGTGAGAAACCATACGAGGCGGCGGCGGCTAGGGTAGACGTCCGCCTGACTATATAGTGCGGGCCGGGCAGGTCGTGGGAGTAAACCCCACATCCAAGTCCTCACGATCCAAAAGAATCGGAAACAGTTCAGTAATTAATGCGTCCGTTAATTATTAATTAAAGAGTCATTAATTTTCCCGAGCAGCAAAAATATAGACAACATGCATAGCTCTGTCCTCGGCTCGGCTGAATCCCGTAACCGGCGGCGCGTCGTGACGAGGCGAGGCGAGCGAGGAGGAGGAGCGCGCGTGTAGGTCTCCTCTTCTCATGCTCATACAAGTGGTAGAAGAGCTCACCTTATAAAGAGGTGCAACTCTCTCTCAACTTCCGGGGTGGGACTAAACTTTAGCCTCACTCACTCCACTCACATGTGTGCATGAATGGGCCAAGAGAATTTCAGAATTTTAGTTGGGCTTTGGGCCAAAGGCCTACTAGCAAAATTCCAACAATCCCCCACAAAGTCTCATTGGCACATCTCACCATTTAGGTCCAAAATATTGTTTATATACCAGTGCTTAGTGGAGACTGTGAAGTTGAACTTCCACTTAGAGATTTATGCTACACCAAATCACAACTTGAATAGTGGACTATGCCTTGAATTACAAGTTTTCTGCGAGACTAGTTTCACACAAATTCTTGACCGATACTGGGCTGCCGCAAGGCTTCCCCGCGGGTGGAGCGTATACATAGTACTCCAGGGCCTTTTCATGAATTTATTAGAGAACACCCAATTCTACCAGACTGCGATGTTAACAGTCAAATTCATATAGGTGTGTTCCTCAAAAGATGTTCTGCACGACAACATCTCTGCTTACCACAATAAGCCACTTGAAACACATTAAGATAAGTATCAACCTGCCATGCAGATCAGTAGAGTATTGCATCTTCACGGAGTGGGATAGTTAATATAGGGATACTCTCCTCTCAGCTGACCAACAGCTTGTCTCCCACTTCTACTTCATGGGATCTCCGATCACATAGAGTGGGTTACCACTATGGACAACTCATGTTGTGGGTCTCAAGCCCATCTCCATCGATGCATTATCTATCGCGTTACGTGATAGACCCTTTGTGAAGGGATCTGCCAAGTTTTTTGATGTTTGGATATAATCCCACGTAATAACTCTGGAGTTCCTCAATTTTCTGACAGATTTTAGTCTCCTCTTCACATGTCTTGAGGACTTCATATTGTCCTTTGAACTGTTTATCTTGACGATCACAGTATGATTATCACATTCATCAGGATAGGGGGTATTGGTTTTTCAACCATAGGTAAGTCCATCCAGAGTTCACGAAACCACTCTGCTTCAACAGTGGCAGTGTCTAATGCTGTGAGTTCTGCTTCCATAGTTAACCTTGTGAAGATGGTCTGCTTGCAAGACTTCCAAGAAACAGCGCCACCACCGAGTGTAAAACCATAACCACTTGTAGCCTTAATCTCATCAGCATCAGATATCCAGTTTGAGTCACTATAACCCTCCAGTACCCTTGGATACCCGGTGTATTGAATCCCATAGCTCGCGGTGCCTTTCAAATAGCGCATAACTCTCTCAAGCGCATGCCAATGATCATCTCCCGGCTTTGACACAAACCGACTCAGCTTGCTCATAGCAAAAGAGATGTCAGGCCTCGTGGCACTCGCCAAATACATAAGCGAGCCAATAATCTGAGAATATCTCAGTTGATCTCTAGCAATCCGTCGGTTCTTTCGAAGCAACACACTAGCATCCTATGGAGCTGGAGAAGGCGTGCAGTCGCTATACCCAAAACGACTCAAGACCTTTTCCACATAGTGAGACTGAAGCAGTGTGATCCCACCATTCTCATCTCTCAGCAGCTTGATGTTTAAGATAACATCAGTTACTCCTAGATCCTTCATCTCAAAACAGCGAGATAAGAAATCCTTAACCTCCTTGATTAAATCAAGTTTAGTTCCAAAGATCAGTATGTCGTCGACATAGAGACAAAGAATTACTCCTTCGCCCCCACCATAGCGATAGTACACGTACTTGTCACCATCGTTTACTACAAAGCCGGCAGCTGTTAATGTTCTTTCAAACTTTTCATGCCACTCCTTAGGAGCTTGTTTAAGGCCATATAAAGACTTTAATAACTTGCACACCTTTCCTTCCTGACCAGGCACTTCAAAACCATCTGGATGATCCATGTAAATGTCTTCCTTCAACTCTCCATTGAGGAAAGCTGTCTTAACGTCCATTTGATGAACGAGAAGACCATGTGAGGAAGTCAGTGATAGTAGCACCCGAATTGTGGTCAGTCTAGCCACGAGTGAGTAAGTATCAAAGAAGTCTTCACCTTCTTTCTGGGTATAACCCTTGGCCACAAGCCGTGCCTTGTACTTTTCAATCGTACCATCATGTCTAAGCTTCTTCTTGAACACCCACTTACATCCTACAGGTTTGCACCCATAAGGATGGCCAGTGAACTCCCAAGTACCGTTAGCTAAGATGGAATCCATCTCGTTACGAACAGCTTCCTTCCAGTAGTCAGCATCAGGAGATGCATAGGCTTCTAAAATAGTCATGGGTGTGTCATCCACAAGGTACACAATGAAATCATCACCAAAAGACTTTGCAGTCCTCTGTCTCTTTCTCCTCATAGGAGTTCCATTTTCACCCTCAACAGGATTCTCAACATGTTCCATCGCAATAGTGGGTTTAGGAATTACAACGAATTCTTCACTAGATGGAGTAGGTATCTCCTGATTTGATGAACTCAACATATCCTTCATAGGAAATATGTCCTCAAAGAAAGTTGCATCATTCGACTCCATAATCGTAACAACATGCATGTCAGATACCTCTGATTTTCTTATCAAACATCTATAGCCAATGCTATGAAAAGCATAGCCCAGAAGAACACAATCGACGATTTTTGGTCCAAGCTTGCGCTTCTTGGGAATTGGTATATTGACTTCCGCCAAACAACCCCAAGTACGTAGGTAAGAGAGTTTCGATCTTTTTCTTTCCCATTCCTCAAATGAAGTCATGGTCTTAGGCTTTGTGGGAACTCGGTTTAGGACATGACACGCAGTCATTAGCGCCTCCCCCACCATTCCTTGGAAAGACCCGATGTGTCTAACATGGTGTTAACCATATCAGTTAGAGTTCGGTTCTTTATTTCGGCTACCCCATTTGACTGAGGTGAGTAGGGAGGCGTCCTCTCATGGATTATACCATGTTCCGCACAAAATAGATCAAATTAATTGGAAAAATACTCCCCACCATGATCGGACCTAAGCCGTTTAATTTTTCAATCAAGTTGGTTCTCTGCCTCAGCTTTATAGTTTTTGAAGAAAGTTAAAGCCTTATATTTTGATTTCAGAAGATACACATAACAATATCTAGTGGAGTCATCAATCAACGTCATCAAGTATATCTTTCCACCTTTTGTCAACACGCCATTCATCTCACAAAGATCAGAATGTATAAACTCTAGTGGCGCCAAGTCTCTTGCCTCTGCAGTCTTATGGGACTTGCGAGGTTGCTTAGCTTGCACACATACTACGCACTTAGAGCCTTTGACAGTAGATATTTTCGGAACTAAATTCATATTGGCTAGCCGCGTCATGCAACCAAAGTTAATATGACAAAGTCGTGAATGCCAAATATCAGACTCATTGTTGTGGCAAACATTATTAATAACTTTAATGCAAATATCTGACAAAGACAGGAGGAACAAGCCTCCGCTCTCATAGCCTTTTCCAACAAATGGTCCATACTTAGAAATTACAACTTTATTGGATTAGAAAACCAACTTAATACCATCTCAACATAAACGGGAACCGCTAACGTGATTTTTATTTATGGACGGCACATGATGAACGTTCTTCAGATGCGCAGTCTTCCCCGAAGTAAACTTCAGATCGACCGTACCAACACCTCGAACGATGGCATGTGACCCGTTCCCCATCAGCACGGGTGAAGTCCCTATTGCCTGGTGAGAAGAAAACATGGAGGCGTCAGCACAAACATGTACATTGGCACAAGTGTCAATTAACCAATCAGGGGATTGAAATACTGAAAGGATGGTAGGAAAAATACCGTACCCTGATTCCTTCATATCAATATCACCGATGACAACATTAGCGGACTTGCCGCTCTTCTCATGTTCGCGCTCCTCAAAGCGGTTAGGACACTTCGGAGCCCAGTGATTAGGATCACCGCAGACATGGCAAAGTCCCTTCCCCTTCTTATGAGAATTCTTCTTGAAGTTGGTAGAATGTGATGGCTTGTTCTTTGTATCATACTTGCCTTTGCCCTGAGTTTTGTTCTTATTGTTTTTGAACTTGTTGGGTTGGGAGTTCTTCGTCTGTACAATATGGGCACTAGAAGCTCCCTCAGCAACTCAAGCACATGTGTCCTTTGCTCTCGCCTTCTCTTCAACGTCAAGAGTAGCAATGAGATCTGCAACGGAAAACTCCTGTCTCTTATGTTTCAGGGAAGTAGCAAAATTGTTCCACGAAGGTGGAAGTTTGGCAATGATGCCTCCGACAACAAATTTGTTCGGCAACACACACTTGAAGTACTCAAGTTCTTTTGTGAGCGACTGTATCTCATGAGCCTGCTGTACAACAGAGCGCTCATCAGTCATCTTGTAGTCATAGAATTGCTCCATGACGTACAACTCGCTGCCGGCGTCCGAGGCACCAAACTTGGCCTCGAGCGCAGCCCACATGTCCTTGTCATTTTCAAACGACATATACGAATCCACAATGGGATCATCCAGAACACTCAGAAGAGCGCCTTTAAAGAGAGTATCAATCTTCTCAAAAGCTTCCAGTTATGCTGGATTAAGATCGCCCTCAGGCTTGCCCTTGGTGGCGTCATAGCAGCCCATGGTCTGAAACCAGTAGACTGCTCTCGTGCGCCACCTCTTATATTGCGCCCCCTTAAAGGCGGGCGGCTTCAGATGCGCAGCAAAACCACTTGGAGTAAATTGCCTATAATCAGGTTTTTGGATTGTTGGAAATATGAGCAAGTTACTACGAGATTTAATCAGAATAATTAGAAGATAAATCATGTTTACAGTAGCAGAGATTAAACTAATCATGTGAACTAGCATAGAAGATGAACAGATCACATCTAGGGCACATACTAGAAACATGAATTCTACCACGATCTCGAACAGGAAGGATAGAATCACATACGGTGCAGGGGGAGCAGCACCGCCGGTGTTGACGTTGTCGCCCATGTCGTTGAGGATGAGGTTTCCAAGGTCGGGGAAGAAGTCGTCGTTCGTGAAGTCCTCGCTGCCAGTAGTCGCGCGAGTGCGCTCCCCAAAAACCTGATCGCCCCTCTCCTGTACAGGATCACGAGAGGCGGGGTCCCGGAGGCCTGTTGTCCCTTCTCCCGGTGCACGCCGAAAGGAGGGATGGAGAAGACTTGCTTGGCGGTGCAATGATCTGGAACGGTGGTGAAAAACCATACGAAGCGGCGGCGGCTAGGGTAGACGTCCGCCTGACTATATAGTGCGGGCCGGGCAGGTCGTGGGAGTAAACCCCACGTCCGAGTCGTCACGATCCAAAAGAATCGGAAACGGTTCAGTAATTAACGCGTCCATTATTTATTAATTAATGACTCATTAATTTTCCCGAGCAGCAAAAATATAGACAACGTGCATAGCTCTGTCCATGGCTCGGCTCAATCCCGCAACCCGCGGCGCGGCGCGGCGCGGCGTGGTGAGGCGAGCGTGTAGGTCTCCTCTTCTCATGCTCATACAAGTGGTAGAAGAGCTCACCTTATAAAGAGGTGCAACTCTCTCTCAACTTCCGGGGTGGGACTAAACTTTAGCCTCACTCACTCCACTCACATGTGTGCATGAATGGGCCAAGAGAATTTCAGAATTTTACTTGGGCTTTGGGCCAAAGGCCTAGTAGCAAAATTCCAGCAACTTCTGCAGCAGCTCGAGGACGAGGAACTCGGGGTCGGGAGGAGGAGCTCGAGGACCTGCCTCCAGGACATGAGCACGCTGCCGGAGCTGGCAAGTCGCGGGATTTGCAGAAAAGGGAATCGCTTCCCTCCTGATTTCCTGGTGCGGACGAAGAGAAGCGGCGAGACGATGGGGAGAAGGCGTTCGGTGCGTGCCAAGGCGATGGAGCAGGCAGCGACGCGATGGAGCAGGCGGCCGGCACATGGGGCGGCGACGGAGCAGTGAAGCTGTCGGAGTGAGAACTGCATAGTTTGTTGGAAGAAAGGGGAGGTGCTTTTCGCAAAATTTTGTCGGAGAGAACTTTTCCTGGACGGAAGGAGTACTAATGATACTCTCCTGCTACCTTGGTACTTTAGTATGGTACGACTTTGCTGAAAAAGCCATTGTTTGTAGTACTAAAAAATTATAGGAATAGGATCCGCTGACATCAATTTACTACTTTGGATTAATTATTGTCCGAGGACCATCTAAAGATAGATTTCCAAATACTGAAGGCGAGTTAGTCTATTCATTGGTCTGTGTTGTACATTATGCAACAGTGAAACTACAACACAAAAAATTGTTAACTTGTAATGACATACCAGACCATGGTATCATCATGTAGATCCGCTACTTCTCTTCCCCGATCAGACCATCGGTTGCATATATCACATCCGGTTGCATACGTATTTGCTTTTTTTGCTTTGAGCTTAGTATGTCATTTTGTGCAGAGTACAGCCAATTCTTTTCTTCTGCTTGATATGTTATAACATGAAAGAATGTATCTCACCAGATTTGTTACATTTTCTAGGTTTATGACAAAATGGAGATGGTAGGCTCCTGATGGCGAAGTAATTGTGATGAAGTGTGGATGTCCCTGTTGAGACAAAGCATCAGGATTGGCGGCAATTAACATGCTCCTGACTTTATGTTTGCTCCTTTGCATATCCAGAATTAGCAGTGCCAGGCGGTGTAGGTACACCTATGTTGCTTTAAGTCAACTTATTACATTGGTGTTAAAATTTACATGTACGAATTCATGTTAAGCTCTGCATTTTTATTCTCTTGCCAAGTCTCCTGCCATTACTATTGATTTTCGCTATAACAGTTGAAGTCATTATGAATCTGGTTTTTGTATTCTTTTCAAACTTGCAATGTTAACAGTGTTTATATATTTCTTATGCATCTCTAATGCTATTAATGAACATATTTCTTATGCATTCTTTTTGAAACTTGCAATGTTAACAGTGTTAACATATTTCATATGCATCTCTAATGTTACCAATGGATGTAAGGACTGATATGTTGCTCCCACCTACATCACTGTTTTTTGCAAGCACCGTTTCTTTCTGTTGCAATATTAATTTGGATCTTTCAATTGTGAAGTGCCATCTTCTGCACTTTACTCTATAGGCACAATGGTACTAATTTGCGTTCAATCTCAGTATGAAATTTATCTGAATTCTGTATAGCTTGCATAGTGCCTGGGTTCATTAGCGCATTCTATTATTATTTGTGTAGATCTTCCATATTATCACTAGCAAGATGAAGCCTGTCAAGTATTGGCCACTACTATCTGCATTAGCTTCGCCTCAGAAAATACCCTTTTCACTGGGAAGGAGAAAGTATTAATTCTTAGTAATGGTCAGCTATAAGCTACCGTAGATGTTCTTTGATTAATAAAGACAATGGCCTACTTATCGATGTTCGCAGCGCTTCGTTCCCAATTGTCTGTTATCTCATTATTTTTATGAGCAGCTAACATTTGTTGCAATACTTAATCTTGCCGATATGAACTACTTGGCTATAGTTATAGAACTTAGGTACTTATGCTTTGTACTGAACTTGATGCAATCGCGTTCAAATTAGTTGTCCTGAGCAAGCACTATGCATTGCTTTTGGTACATTTTTGCCTGTATGCTTTGGAGTAAAATTGTAGGTCAATTATCTTGGGAACAATACCTTGCTTTTGGTATATCCTTTATCTCTATGCTCTATGCTAAACTCAGTTATCCAGGGCAGTAGCTGCATTACTTTCATTATAACTTTAATGTTTGTTGTCTGTACAAAACTCATTTAGCTCGACCAATTACTGTAATACTGTAATATCCTTTGGATGTACTCCCTCTGTCTCAAAATAAGTGTCTTAACTTTAGTACAATTTTTTGTACTAAAGTTAAGACACTTATTATGAGACGGAGGGAGCATATAATTCCTTTGCTGTATTGGAGCTTAGACGTTGGGTCACTGTGCTGAGCCAGGCACCGGTGCGCCAAGGCGCACTGGATATGAACCACGATGGCCCATGGTCTGCCCTTGATGCGTCTTGCCACTTCTTCAAAGCTTTGCTTTGCACTCAAAAAGAAAAATCTACCCTGGCTGCTCCTACAGCGCTACAATTGTGGTGTTGTTGCTTAACAGCCAAGCCACCAAGTTGTATAATTTCTATCCTCTTAAGTATATAATTGATATGTAGTGCGTCTAGAAAATATGTATAATTCTATTTTTTTAATTAGAATGTATTACATAATTCTATCATTTGCTAAGATTGGGAGATTTAAATTAAAATGTCTAGCAATATTTCATGTTTAATATGGAATTGTTAGAGTAAATCGATATTGATACATCGACAATGACTTTGAATCTATGAGTATCAGACGAAAGGTAATATACAAAATTTATTTTGTCACGACAATTGGATTTGGACGCACTTAAGTGTTTACTAGTAACACTGTCTATATTATTTTAATGATTGTGCGCCCTGGTTCTAGTTTCGTCATGGGCCTCCATAATCTTAGGACCGGCCATGTCCTCCTCACTTCTTCCGCGCGCGCAGCCAGCTAGATCGCTCGATCAATCGCCAACGGAAGGAAGGAATGATGGATCCTTGGAGAGCAACTAGTTGGCGAGCTCTTCTTCAGGAGCCTCCCAACGATCACTTGGGTGTGGGTTGAGAGCGCGTCACTTGGCGCGCTCTCAGCCGCCGCGACATGTTGCACTCCCTTCGTATTTCGTTTTTTATTTTTACACACGCGTTTTCGGCTTTTGAAACGCTTTTTTTCTGTTTTTTCAATTTTTTTGTTTTCCACCATCTTCCTTTGCTTTTGGGTCAAAAAAATTAAAAAAAATCATGAAAACAGTTCTTTTTCTTCCGTAGGAGGCACGATTTTGCTTCCGCAAGAGACACGACCGTGCCTTTTGGAAATGGAGAAAAAAAACGCATTTTCTGTTTTTTTCGTTCCGCTATAGGTATGGTTTTGCTTCCTCTAGAGGCACGGTTATGCTTTCGCGAGAGACATGCCCGTGCCTCTCGGTCTCGGACAGAAAAACAAAACACATTTTCTGTTTTTCTTCTTCCGCCAGATGTACAGTTTTGCTTCCGCAAGAGGCACGGTTGTGCTTTCGCGAGAAGTACGTATGTGCCTCCTGGAAACGGAAAAGAAAACATTTTTCCCTTCCGTTAGAGGCACGGTTTTGCTTCCGTGAGAGGCATGGAACTCATCCCATCCTCTTTTTGGATCGCAAAGGAAGGAAGGAAAAAAAGCTCGATACGGCACGCTGGTCATGCATGCGTCCCTCGCAGCAAAAATACTTTATACATGCATGCATGCTATCTGGTTGGCTGGTGTCAGGGGCAGGCCCAAGATTTTAAGAGTGTATTCAGAATTCTAAAGGCGGTTTTTTGAAAGCCTAAACCCAATTTTTGGTCTATATAACTGATTATGGAATTAGTCTATACAAATTGGACAATACATAAAGGTATAGCATAGTATAACAGATTCACACCAACATCTAAGATATATAGAGATATATTTTTCTTTTCGTAAAAACGGTTACATTTTACGTGATAACTTTTCAACTAGAAATATTTCGGTACGGAGGGAGTACATGCACACCCACAACACAACAACATGCATGCAGGTATGGTGTCTCGGCTCTGGCATGAGCGCGTTGGATTAACCTTCTACAACAATGCGATCAATGCACCATGTCCTTGCTCCTCGCAGCCTTGGAGGAGTCTCACTGTGAATGGGCGCTTTCAGTGCGCCACACGACAACCTCTTCCAAGGGAAAGGGCAAGGCATCGGCCGCGGACGGTGGCCATCCAACCTGAGCTTGGGGAGACATCGGCCGCGGACGGTGGCCATCCAACCTGAGCTTGGGGAGACATCGACCATCACGGCTTCTATGCCGGCGGAGGTGGTTTTGACGGCGGGCGAGATGAAGTGAAGACGATGGAACATGACGAAGGCACGATCGCGTCTTGCGCCCATGACCTCGTTTCGGAGGACCGCCTCCTTCCGGCATGGTGTCGGCCGTCCCTCCTCTCCTCCTAACCTATATATACTTGAGGTATTTGCCCTTTTCTATACACAGTTTTTGGAGCCTCCGCTAGTTCATCTAGTTCTAGTTCTAGTTGGTCCTAGTTACCGATTAGAGCTAGGCCTAATCCTCATTATTAGAAGCCCGGTGTGGTTCTAATTCTCCGACAATAATTATCATCAACGGTTCGAGGGACTCCAAGTATAATCTACACAGACTCGCCTACTTCTGTTGCAACTCCGGAGTCGGTAGGATCGTTGATCCAGACCCTATATGCATCTTTATATTGTTCCTGGGTGATCGCTGGGAGATTTTTTTTCTATTACGTGTACCAACACTAGGCTGGTGTCATCATGTGACAACCCTATGCCCACCCAGCATGACGCAAACAAAGGGGCGCCAAAGTCGACTACATTCCACGGCGATGAAAAGCGGAGCATGCATCCAAAAATACGCTAAACGACCAGGACCAGCAACATCCAGAGCCGAATTGGAAAGCTCCTGCTGATTTGAATAATACCAACCGGTGGAACCGCCCCACAAGGCAACCCGACACCCATCGGCATGACACACACAAGTAGGGTGGGCGTTCAATTTATATGGTTAATGAGGTTCAGTTTATTCGGGTTTGTTGAATTTCGGTTTATGTAGAATGACAACAAAAATAATGACAAAAAAATTGGCACCAAACCTTATGAACAAAAAGTTATCAGTTTAGTTTGTTCGGTTGACCGGAAAAATGAAATACGTCTGCATCATCATCAGGTGAAGCAATGTATCATGTAGCGATTTGGTATAGTTTTTACAGACATAGCCATAATCATCTCAAAAAATATATAGTTGGGAATTACTCCCTCTGTCCCATAATATAAGAGCGTTTTTACACTAAGCACTCATATTATGGGACAGAGGGAGTAGTATTTGCATCCAACGGAGATACTATAATCGATGCACTAGACCGATAGGCTTGTGCTTGCATGAATCTATGTACAATTACCAAAGCAACACACTAGATAGCTAGCGACTTAAACTACTCGGCTAGCTTGTTTTGCTTGCGCCCGAGAGAGACGAGGGTGTCAGACTCACAATTCCGTTAGGTGGCTTCTTGCAATCTGGAGGTTCATGCGTCGGAAGGTGCTTTCCACCGGAAGCCTTAGGTGTCCTGAAATATCCCGCAGTTGTTGCACCCCTTTCCCTGGACGAGGGGTTAGGGTTCATCTCGGCGTAGGTCTCCGATTGCCGTACGAAGACATAGACATGCCTCTCAGTCGTCTTCTTTTCGATCTGAACATCAACATGCCCACCATGGGCTCTGCAGCCTGACGGCGAGGATGCGGACACAGCCATAACAAGGTGTAAGACAATAGGTTTGGGGGAACCGGCTCAACCCTCTAGGGATGGCCTATCTCATATCTATAATGAAGGGGTACAACATTACATCATACGTACATATACGTATGCAACTACAGAAGCTATACAATCTAACACCCTCCCTCAATCTTAGCCACTTCCTAAAGAATCTAGAAGGGTAAGATTGCGTTGACAAGTCTCGAACTGTGGAAGAGGTAATGGCTTGGTGAAGATGTCTGCAAGTTGATCCTTGGAAGAGATGAACTTGATCTGTAGTTGCTTCTGAGAAACCCGTTCCTGTACAAAATGATAGTCCACTTCGATGTGTTTCGTTCGGGCATGGAATACCAGATTAGCAGATAGGTATGTAGCACCGATGTTATCACACCAAAGAATAGGAGACTGTGATTGAGATATACCCAATTCCTGAAGCAAAGACTGTGCCCAGATAATTTCTGCAGTTGCATTAGCCACAGCCTTATACTCAGCTTCAGTACTGCTACGCGAAACAGTAGCCTGTTTCCGAGCACTCCAGGCGATCAAGGTAGAACCAAAGAACACAGCATAGCCCCACGTGGATCGCCTGTCATCCGGACTGCCAGCCCAATCCGCATCAGAATACGCCGAAATGACCCCAGAGGGGTTCGGTCGAATGTGCAAACCATAGGACAACGTGAAGCGAATGTAGCGCAAGATGCGCTTCACCGCAGACCAATGAGTGTCACGAGGTGCCTGAAGATACTGACATACTCTGTTGACAGCAAAGGATATATCTGGACATGTGATCGTCAAATACTGCAACCCACCAACAATACTCCTGTACTGTGTCGCATCAGCAAAAGACAGGAGATCACCATCAGCAGTAGTAATCCTGTCAGTAGCAAACATTGGTGTAGTAGTCGGTTTGCACTTAAGCATCCCGGACCGCTGCAACAAATCCAAAGAGTACTTCTTCTGTGTCATAACAAGACCATTGGGAACATAAGAAACTTCCACACCGAGGAAGTAGTGAAGCTGTCCAAGATCTTTGACCGCAAAATCAGCACCAAGAGACCGAACAAGAGCAGCAGCGGCCGACTGAGAGGAACTGACGAGGATAATATCATCCACATAGACCAGCAGATACATGGTAACTTCAGGCCTTTGTAGAAGAAATAACGAAGAGTCAGCAGCTGATGATGCAAAACCATGAGCACGAAGGGCTGTCGCAAGACGAGCATGCCAAGCACGAGGAGCTTGCTTCAGACCATAGAGTGCGTTGGTGAGCCGACACAGATAATTAGGACGATCAGGATCAGAGAACCCGAGAGGCTGCCGCATATATACCTCCTCTTCCAGAACACCATCGAGAAAAGCATTCTGCACATCAAGTTGACGAAGAGACCAACCCCGAGTAACTGCAAGAGAGAGAAGAAGCCTGATAGTAGTAGGTTTAACCACTGGACTGAAGGTGTCTTCATAATCAAGACCATAACGCTGCCGAAAACCTCTAGCAACCAGTCGCGCCTTGTAGCGCTCGATAGAACCATCAGAATGCTTCTTCACTTTGAAAACCCATTTAGAATCAATAACATTAACAAGAGGTGGTGGCGGAACAAGGGTCCATGTCTGATTACGAAGAAGAGCATGATACTCCTGCTCCATGGCCTCTCGCCAATGAGGTATACTCAGAGCAGCTTGATACATACGAGGCTCAGAGGTAGGATCCGCACGAGCAGCAGCTAGACATGCAGCCAACCAAGCAACAGTACCATCAGTGCGGTGTTTGGGCTGAAAAACACCACTTCAACTCCGTGTGTGTGGTCGTTGAGGAACCATAGGAGCCACAGGAGCTGGAGAGGACTCAGGTGATGAAGACGGCGATGGCGATGACGACTCGGCCAGCGATGGAGAGGCCTCAGAGAGCACCGGTGAGAGCACACTGGAGGCAGGTGAGCTCGGCCCAGGCGAGGACAGCCCGGGCAAAACCGGCGAGGCAGGCCGAGGCGGTGAGGCCGGCTCAGGGGCCAGAGGCACCGAGGCCGGTGGAGCCGAGCGAAGCGGCGAGGCCGGCTCAGAGGCCAGGGGCACCGAGCCGATCGGCCCAGCTAGCGACTCAGGCAGCCCAGAGGCCAGTGGCGCCGGTCCAGAACCCGGGGGCGCCGAAGCACATGGCGCGGTGCCTGCACCATGGTTAGGCAACAAAATAGGAGAGTATGCAATATCATCAAATTGGTCAGATGCAACAGAGGATGAATGCAAAGATGGTGGTTCAGCAGTGGACACAGGGAGCTTGGCAAAGGGAAAAACATGCTCATCAAACACGACATCCCGAGATATATAGACACGATTTGTGGGAACATGAAGACATTTATATCCTTTATGGAGAGAGCTATAGCCAAGAAAGACACACTTCTTGGAACGAAACTCAAGCTTGCGCTTGTTATAAGGGCGAAGATGTGGCCAGCAAGCACACCCAAAAACCTTAAAAAATGTATAATCAGGTTGTTCATTAAGGAGAACCTTAATGGGAGTCTTCATGAGAAAACATGCAGTGGTGAGAGCATCACTCCAGAAGCAAAATGGAACCGATGCATGGGCCAAAAGAGTAAGACCAGTTTCAACAATGTGACGATGCTTACGTTCCACAGAACCATTCTGTTGATGTGTATGTGGACATGCTAAACGGTGAGCGATCCCAAGCGACTGAAAGAAGGAGTTGAGGTTGCGATATTCACCCCCCCCAGTCCGACTGAACATGAACAATTTTGTGCTTGAGAAGGCGTTCAACATGTTTCTGAAACTGAACAACAATGTCAAACACATCAGATTTGCGTTTAATAAGATAAAGCCAGGTAAAACGACTATAAGCATCAACGAAACTGATATAATAATTGTGACCACTGACAGAAGTCTGAACTGGACCCCATACATCTGAAAACACATGTTCTAAAGGATGTTTCACCTCACGACTAGACTCCGAAAAAGGAAGTTGATGACTCTTCCCCTGCTGACAAGCATCACACACTGCTACATCTTTATTGCTAGACATGCTAGGAAGCTCATGACGACGCAAAACATGACGAACGATAGGTGTGGCCGGGTGACCAAGACGAGCATGCCACTGTGACGGAGATACCCGAACTCCACTGAAAACGCGAGCGACACCAGGATGCTCCAGACGATAGAGGCCCTGGCACAGCCGCCCGCTAAGAAGAATGTCCCTTGTGCCCCGATCCTTAATAAAAAGATCAAAAGGATGAAATTCACAAAGCACATTATTATCACGTGTAAGTTTAGGAATAGAAAGGAGATTATGTGTCACAGAGGGAACTCTAAGCACATTACGAAGTTGAAAACTCCTATTTGCATGCCTAGTGAGAAGAGATGTTTGACCAATATGAGATATAGGCATACCTGCTCCATTGGCGGTGTGGATCTTGTCGGAGCCGTGGTAGGGTTCGCGAGTATGGAGCTTGCCCATCTCACTCGTCAGATGCTCTGTGGCCCCAGAGTCCATGTACCAGTGGGGATCAACAGAGTATGACTGAGTGTGCCCTTGCTGTTTTGTGGACACCGACCGATCTGCCATGGCCACCTGACGGCAAAGTTGTGCGTGTCCTTGCCATCATTGCCGAGACCCAGAAAACTCTTCTGAAAACGTTTGTGACACTTAGAGGACCAGTGCCCTTCAATGCCACAGAGCTGACACACACGCTTACTGCCAGCCCCTGGTAATGTCGCGGTAGCAGGGGGGCCGAGGCAGGCAGCGATAGTAGCCCCGAAGGGGTCCGAGAAGATGAAGAAGGGCGGCCACCCTTGGTGGCAGTGTTGGCCGAGAGGAAGCCCCCACTGACCTTGGAGCGGCGCGACTCAACCCGTTGTTCCGTGAGTAGGAGACTGGAAAAGACCTCATGCGCCATCATGGGGTTTGAGTTACCCCACTCGTTGATGATCTCAACCAAGGCGTCATACTCCTCATCGAGACCATTGACAATGAACGAGTTGAACTCGGATTCGGTGAGGGGCTGTCCGATGGAGGCCAACGTGTCGGCAAGGCCCTTGACTTTGTTGTAGAATTCAGTGGCCGTGGAGTCCAGCTTTTGACACTCACCAAGCTGGCGACGAAGCATGGAGACACGAGCATGCGACTGTGCCGCAAACGAGCGCTCAAGAATGGTCCATGCATCATGAGACATCTTGGCGAAGACAACAAGTCCAGCAACAGCCGGAGTGAGCGACCCCTGGATGGAGGAGAGGTTCGCCTGGTCCTGCCCTATCCAAACATGGTGCGCCGGATTGTAGACCGGGCCGTGCACGCTATCCACCAGCGCAGGGGGACAGGGGAGAGACCCGTCGACATAGCCCAGGAGATAATGACTCCCAAGGAGCGGAAGGACCTGTGCACGCCAGAAGATGTAGTTGTCTGATGATAGCTTGATGGTGATGAGATTACCAAAGTGGAAAGGCAGTGGCGGCAGAGAGCCCGCGGGGTAGGCTGCCGGAGGCGTATATGCCGTAGAGGCAGAGACCACGGGTGCAGTCGTGGGAGCAGACGGTGGGATGGCCGCGGGAACAGGCGTTGAAGTGGCCGGGCCCGATGCGGCAAGGCCAGCCATCAGGGCTGATGGGGGCGCCACCAGCGCGAGGGGCTGGCCACCGCTGGATGGAGCGGTCGGGGCCGCGCCGATGGAAACGGGCGACAAGGCACCCGCTGTGGCAGCAGCGGTGTGAGCCACAAGCTCATGATGATCAGGCTATGAGGAGAAAAGGGACCCGCTGCTCCTCGTCCTGATCGAAGACGTCGAGGCCGCTGAAAGGTCGAGGGGTCGGGAGAGTAGAGCCGCAAGGGAGGCCGGCAGGAAGCTAACCGTGGAGGAGCCGGAGGCGGCGGGGCCCGACATGGCGGCGGCGGCGCGATCTCAAGGAAGGCGGCGGCGTGGCGCGAACGACAGGGACAGCGGCGACGGGTTCTAGGGTTTTGGCGGAAGCGTGTTGACCTAGTCTGATACCATGTACGACAATAGGTTTGGGGGAACCGGCTCAACCCTCTAGGGATGGCCTATTTCATATATATAATGAAGGGGTACAACATTACATCATACGTATATATACATATACAACTACAGAAGCTATACAATCTAACACAAGGCCATAGTGCGCACGGGGTTAACACATGGCAGCAGCACTGGCGGGTGCGAGGCCCAACCCCAGTAGTTGTGGTGGTAGCGGAGTCGCCCCTGAGTCATCCATCAGATCTTCCTTCGGTTTTTTCTCTCACGCATTTGGTACGGCGAGCCAAAATTGGTTTCCATCCAAAAAAATAAAACTAAAACATATTCGTTTTTCTACCCCGCCATTGCTTCTATCTCGAATTGTCATGGAAAATGTAAATCTTTGTAGAAGATAATTCAAACTCCAATCCAGTTGATATGCAACTCATAGAAATGTAGTTTTCTTCCATATGTTACCAAACATATGTTGCAATACAATCATATCAATTCTTTTTTTGAGACTTTATTCTGGTGTTATGTCTCTCAAACGATTATAATCTACCTCGCCCTCCTCATGTCCAAATCCTTGGTCCGCCCCTGAAGTAGATAGTTAGCGACTTAAGTTAATCGGCTAGCTTGTTTTGCTTGCGCTGGAGAGAGACGAGGGTGTCAGACTGACAATTGCTTACTTCGGTGTATAAGATTTTTCTGAACTAAAAACTGAACACCAAATGGTGTCTATTTTTTAAACTGAACCGAATAACCAAAAACCGTTTTAGCCCATACTTCGGTTAAAACGGTTTGATTTTTGGTTTTCGGTTTGAAAGTGATCACCCCTACACGGAATAGGGAAACAGAAGTGGATCTTAAATAATGGATAGTCTATAATAGTTGGAAGAATCTTAAAATTTGCCTGGAGTCTTAGCGGAAGGAAACGAGAATAGAAGTTGTAGTTTCTATTAATAATCTGTGGTACGATGAAGGAAGAAAAGGAATATAATTTTTTGATGATCAATGATCTTAGCGCAAAGAATAAAAAGATGTGGACTGTCCATAATAGTTGAGACCATGTTAAAATC
Organism: Triticum aestivum; assembly: GCF_018294505.1. Classification (NCBI taxonomy): domain Eukaryota; kingdom Viridiplantae; phylum Streptophyta; class Magnoliopsida; order Poales; family Poaceae; genus Triticum; species Triticum aestivum. Next base: position 736,726,474 of record NC_057812.1, read on the forward strand.
TGCTTGGCATCTTAGCGGAGGGAAATGAGAATTTAAATAGTAGCTGCTATTAATAATCCGTGGTACGATGAAGAAAAAAATAAAAAAGAAAAATGGATGATCAACGATCTTAGCACAAGGAATAAAAAATGATGATCAACGACCTTAGCGGCATTGAATAAAAGAGAAGAGAGAAAAAAAAGACTTACTTCACTGGTTAGCTAGACCAATGAACGCTTTTTTTCCTCGGCAGACCTGATAGGCCAAGCTTAGCTAGGATAAGCTGGCTCATTTCTGCGTCGTGGGAGTCGCCTCAGCAAACTCGATCGACCAGCGACCAACTAGCATGGCTGGTCCGCGAATGCCTCCTAAGCCGATACAGAGCTCAGTAACGGGCTAATTAAGCTGGCCAGATTGCTTGCACGGGAGCGATGTGGGACTACACAACGTCGAGCCGAGCGTGTGGCTGGCGCGGTTCTCGTTCCCGGTCGGACAGCCTCCCATACTTATCCAATGACAATGCATCGCATAGTACTGCTGCTAGTCTGCCGTCCGATCTGGACGAGATATTCGGTTACACTCGAAACTGTCGTGCCCGTACTGCTTGGCCGCTCGAAACTGTTGTCTCGGCTAAGCTCATGCAGAGAGGGTAGGTTGGTTTTCTGTTAAAATAAGAGCATGCATGTTTTTTTTTTTGGGAAAAAGGATGGGATGGTGCGCCATGCACGTACCCGTTTCTTTTCCTTTCTTTTCTCCCGGACGTGGACGACGCTATCTATGTGATGAGGCAATCCCGGGATGGCGCGGCCGCTGGGAGTTTGAAGATATCCTGTTCAAGTACGGCGAGTCCATCGAGGATTTTACGCTGCGGCTCACCTACGTGGTAGCTGACCTAGTGTTAAAGTATACCTTTTGTTCATATCACATGTAATAGGAAACTAGCACAATATCCCACCCAATATTGTAGTCTGATTCGGCTGAGGATTTGCTTTGATTTACCTTGATTACCAAGGCATGTACTCCACACTGTGTGGCGTACAAAACACAAAACACTTGTTTTCTTGGTATCAGGCAACTCGATCCGGCCTCCTCCAACCCCATCGCTGCTCACCACCGATCCAATCTCGCCTCCGGCTCATGTCGACCATCCCAGGCACCGCATCGGCTACCAGCCCCAGCCTCTCCTCCACCTTGCTCTCACCCATGAACTCCACCTCTGGCACCCTCGTCACCGCTGCTATGCCCGCCTCCGCCTCTCCGGCAGTGCATGTCACTAGCGTGCGCACTCATGTGCCCGTCACGCTCGACCTCCATGCCTCGAACTTCACCAAGTGGCGGATGCTCGTCCGCGTTCTCCTCTGCAGGTACGACTTGCTCCCTTATGTCAACGTCGTCACTGCCGCGGCGGACCACACGCCGGACTGGACTCGCGATCACTACGTCGTTCGGTCCTGGCTCTATGGGTTCATCTCCGACGAAATCCTGGACATAATCATGGCGGAGGATCAGACCGCCCAGGAAGCATGGATGCTCATCACCATGTTTCTGGACAATCAGATGACTCAGGCTGTTTACCTTGAGGCGGAGTTCCGAGGTCTCGTCCAAGGTGACCATCACAACCTACTGTCATCGCCTCAAGGCTCTTTCGGATGCTCTCAGCGACGTCGGCACCCCCGTCTCCGACCAAACTCTTGTGCTCAACTGCCTTCGTGGACTCAATCCGTGCTTCTCCGACATCACGACGATCGTCACCATGCAGAATCCCCTTCCTTCGTTCAACCAGACGGTTAACCGGGAAGGGTTACGTTGATGCAAATTTTGACACTGATCCAGATGACTCTAAGTCTCAATCTGGATCCATTTTGAAAGTGGGAGCAATTAGCTGGAGTAGCTCCGTGCAGAGCATTGTTGACATAGAAATTTGCAAAATACATACGGATCTGAATGTGGCAGACACGTAGACTAAACTTCTCTCACAAGCAAAAAATTATCACACCTTAGTACTCTTTGGGTGTTAATCACATACCGATGTGAACTAGATTATTGACTCTAGTAAACCCTTTGGGTGTTGGTCACATGACGATGTGAATTATGGGTGTTAATTACATGGTGATGTGAATTATTGATGTTAAATCACATGGTGATGTGAACTAGATTATTGACTCTAGTGCAAGTGGGAGACTGAAGAAAATATGCCCTAGAGGCAATAATAAAGTTATTATTTATTTCCTTATTTCATGATAAATGTTTATTATTCATGCTAGAATTGTATTAACCGGAAACGTAATACATCTGTGATACATAGACAACCATAGTGTCACTAGTATGCCTCTACTTCACTAGCTCGTTGATGAAAGATGGTTAAGTATCCTAACCATAGACATGAGTTGTCATTTGATTAACGGGATCACATCATTAGGAGAATGATGTGATTGACTTGACTCATTCCGTTAGCTTAGCACTTGATCGTTTAGTATGTTGCTATTGCTTTCTTCATGACTTATACATGTTCCTATGACTATGAGATTATGCAAATCCCGAATACCAGAGGAAGACTTTGTGTGCTACCAAACGTCACAACGTAACTGGATGATTATAAAGGTGCTCTACAAGTGTCTCCGATGGTACATGTTGAGTTGGCATAGATTAAGATTAGGATTTGTCACTCCGATTGTCGGAGAGGTATCTCCGGGCCCTCTCGGTAATGCACATCACTATAAGCCTTGCAAGCAATACAACTAATGAGTTAGTTGCAGAATACTGCATTAAGGAACGAGTAAAGAGACTTTCCGGTAACGAGATTGAACTAGGTATTGGGATACAGACGATCAAATCTCGGGCAAGTAGCACACCAGTGACAAAGAGAATAATGTATAGTGTTATGCGGTTTGACCGATAAAGATCTTCGTAGAATATGTAGGAACCAATATGAGCATCCCGGTTCTGCTATTGGTTATTGACCGGAGACATGTCTCAGTCATGTCTACATAGTTCTCGAACCCGTAGGGTCCGCACGCTTAAAGTTCTGTGACGATCAGTTTTATGAGTTTATATGTTTTGATGTACCGAAGGTAGTTCGGAGTCCCGGATATGATCACGGACATGACGAGGAGTCTCAAAATGGCCGAGACATAAAGATTGATGTATTGGAAGCCTACATTTGGACATCGAAAGAGTTCCGGCTAAAATCGGGATTTTACCGGAGTACCGGAGGGGTTACCAGAACCCCCCGGGGGCTAATGGGTCTTGTTGGGCCAGAAGGAAAAGATAGAGGTGCCGGCCTAGGGTAGGCAGCACGCCCCCTCCCTCTGGTCCGATTTGGACTAGGAGAGGGGGGGGGGCGCCCCCCTTTCCTTCTCTTTCTTCCCCTTCCTTTCCCCCTCCTAGTAGGAGTAGGAAAGGGAGGAATCCTACTCCTACTAGGAGGAGGATTCCTCCTCCTGGCGCACCAACAAGGGCCGGCCGGCCTCCCCCTTGCTCCTTTATATACAGGGTCAGGGGGGCACCTCTAGAGACACAAGTTGATCACAAAGATCTCTCCCAGCCGTGTGCGGTGCCCCCTCCACCATAATCCACCTCGGTCATATTGTAGCGGTCTTTAGGCGAAGCCCTGCTGGGGTAGCTTCATCAACATCGTCACCACGCCGTCTTGCTGACGAAACTCTTCCCCGAGCTCTACTGGATCGTGAGTTCGCGGGACGTCGCCAAGCTGAGCGTGTGCTGAACGCGGAGGTGCCGTACGTTCGGTACTGAGGATCGGTCGATCGTGAAGACGTACGACTACATCAACCGCGTTGTCATAACGCTTCCGCTTAACGGTCTACGAGGGTACATGGACGACACTCTCCCCTCTCGTTGCTATGCATCACCATGATCCTGCGTGTGCGTAGGATTTTTTTTGAAATTACTACGTTTCCCAACAACATTATGGTATGACGGAAGCAAAGGAGATGCACAACAGTGCAATCATCGAAACATGTACGGAAGCTCAACCACGTGACTATTTTCTCTATGCATGATTTTATTATATTAGTTGGAGACTGGGCTTTTATATTTTCATGAGAAAATTTTGGAACAAGATTAAAAGATTTTAAAACTGGTATGTGATGTGTGCATCTATTCCTTTTCTCTTTAAAAAGGTATAACTTTTTTTGTTGTTCATTCTGTGAGGCTCTTAAATCTTATATCTATAGTAAACTTAATTACTGTAGAGACATGTAGGAGTTGATGTCAAGTGAATGAACAATTAGAAGTTTTTTTTTCAATGTGTTGAAGGCATTAGATATCAAGGTTAGAGGTGATTAAATAATTTGATAATTTTTTTGTAGATAGGGAACATTTTAGTATAAGCGCCATTTCATTTTCTATTTTTAAGTATTAAATTTTGATAAAGATAATATTTGAATATTAAACATATATGGTCATTGGACAAGATGGAACTGTTTGAATAGAAATTTGGGAATTCTCCATTATCTTACTCCCATTAAATGAAATTTAGTCTCAAAACTTCATCGCATTGTAAGTTACTAAACTAGCCCGTGCGAATGCACGGGTTGACGACTAGTACCTAAACTAATTTTCGACTCCCAAGAAATTTCCATGTTAATCAAAAAATTAGAGCCGTTTATCTGGTGGGGCCGAGTTATTACGGTGTAGATTAGCCCAAAAGTCACCACCACAATTTACGTTACTCACGTCGTGAAAAAAAATATCAAAGCTGCATGTAACAAATACCAAACCTGGCCCATCTAAAAACATGTCCATATTAATATATATATTTCACAAAAAAATCATCACGATATCTCTATCCCACGTGAATTTCAAGAGAAGACATTACGTGGCCTTTCCCTCTCTTAGCTAAGATTGAATCCTATATTGTTCTAGAAAAAGTGAACAAATTGTAATGATCAAGATTTCAGAAAGAGTCCCACGTTAATACGTTCAAGAAAAAAACAAAATCTCACGTAAAAAAAACTTAGGTAGCTCCCTGTCGCTCAATATCACGTGGTCATCTTATCTCCCCCTCCGTACACAATCTCACCCTCATGCCCTCCCACCGGTCGCCTCCGATCTACGGAACTCGCCGCCACCGTCCTCTCGCGTTCATCCTTCCGCTGCCATGATTCTTCGTCTTGCATTGCTGCGGCCGCAAGCCAACACGACTGGCTTTCCTGCTCTCCTTGACCCGTCTTCTCTGTCTTCTTGGATCATCTCGAGCCGATGTTGTGATCATGGCTTTCCCCAGTCGCTGCTACATCTCCAACCCTTGGTGTGGCGTCCCTGCGATCTCTACGTGTCCCTTCACTCTAGATTGCGGCCGTTTCCTCCTGAAAGGTTCATGCAATCCAATTCAGTAGTCACAGTTTCTTCTCTCCGCCGGCTCACCATGTATGGTTTGCCCCAAGCTCTTACTCCATTGCAGCACTACCTGTCTTTAGGGCCTCTTTTGCATGGCGATGCAACATAGGGCGACTATGGTGCACACCAAGCTATTCCACAAAAACGTGGCCAAGGATGAATCTACGACTTATGGTGACAGGTGAGAATCGATGTTTGATGAGGTGTAAGTTTGTATTTAATGTTAGATATGGAAATTAATATTCCGTGTTTTAGCAAATCGGCACTCTCTCTGTACTAGATACGCAACAGAATAATGTCTATGATTTGATATATTTTCTTATCATTGTTTCACTACGCATAGTGGTATAGATCTGATTGCTTTTTTCTGGCACCTCAAATATGTCACACAAAGTGAAATCCTTGAAGCAAACTTTATCACTTCATCGATATCTAGAATTCGTTATTGCCTGACTTTTTAATTTAGCTGTCTAAATAATCTTCCTGTTTTTTCTTTCTTCTTTTGGTATTCAAGCTAACTGTTTGATTGCTGATGCGTGTTTCTTTTCTAACAGCAATAGACGTGGATTTTGACTGTATTTCAGAAAATACCTGTAACACAGAATTGCAATCTCAGAATGAGAATGATTGTGTGTTATGTTGTTTTTCTTTAATATTTTTTATACGCTCTCTTCATTTTACTTTAGGTTTACGAATGTTGGTCTGGTACATAATGCATGAGTTCAGTCTAAACATTTCAGTGTTATAATCATGTTTTTTATTTCTTGGTATTGATCACACCACGTCATTGGTGAGAGCCTACTTAATTAATCAATATTGTTGTGCTTTCATATTTGTATGGTCTGTTCAAATACTTTCTTTAATAGTTTTCACTGGATTACAGACATGGCCTTCTTTGTCTTCGTGGAGCTAGCAGAAATCTGTTTCTGATCAATGAAAGACAATGCAAACATTTATTGTAAGTTTCTATGAGTGTAGATGCTATTTTTTACTATCTTCAGACCCGCCTTCAACAAGTGACAATTTGGGTAATATTTAGCTTTAAGAACTCTGGCACACAGAGAATCTGGATTTGAAATCAGTCTCCAAGATTGTTTCGCCAACATAGCTAAATTAAAAGAGTGCAGATCACGAAAGCCCATACCTCCATCTTTCTTTGGGATGCACATTCTCCACCATGCCATCCAATGCATACGTTTTTGGTCCTCTGTATCTCCCCACCATAATTTAGACATTTCATCAGTCATTTCTTTGCATAATTTCTTTGGTACGTTAAAGACAGACATAGCAAAAACTGGAATGGATTGTATAACCGCCTTCAGTAAAATTTCCTTTCCTCCCATAGACAATTTTTGTTTCTTTCCAGCTTTTCAGCCGCACTATAATTCTCTCTAAGAGCTCAATAAGACTGTCACTCCTGTCCACACGCACCATAACCGGCAGCCCTAAATATTTATCTGATAGAGCTTCAGACATAATATTCAATTCTGTGCATATGTCGGCCTTAGTCTCCACACTCACATCGGGGCTAAAGTAAATGTTGCATTTTGCTTCACTAACCAATTGGCCAGAACTTGCACAATATTGATCTAGAACCTGTCTCAGTGAGGTTGCATTATGCATATCTGCTTTCATAAGGATAAGTGAGTCATCAGCAAAAAATAAATGTGAAACTGATGGTGCATTTCTGCAAACCCTGACACCTTCAATGCCAGGAACCTCCTCTCTATGAGCCATAAGACTAGAAAGCCCTTCCGCACAAATCAAAAACAGATATGGAGATAGGGGGTCTCACTGTTGGAGTCCCCTTCTAGGAATAAAATAATCTGTTTATTGATTATTGAATCTGACCTTCTATTTAACTGACCGGACACATGCCATCAACAGATTTACAAACTCTACATGAAAGCCCAAGCGTGTCATCATTCTCCTCAAAATATTCCATTCCACCCTATCATAGGCCTTGTGCATATCCAGTTTAACCGTGCAATAGCCCCATTTGCCTTTCTTCTTATTTTTTATTGTATGAATGCTCTCATAAGACAACAAAATGTTATCTGTAATGAGTCGACCCGGGACAAAGACACTCTATATCGGAGAGATGATATCAAAGAGCTATCATTTTGGAGATTACCTTATATAAGACGTTACACAGGCTAATGGGCCTGTACTGTGTAATGAGCTCCGGAGATTCTACCTTTGGTATAAGAACAATTGCCGTGCCATTCCACCCCTCCGCAATTACCTTCCGATTTATTGCTTCAAGAACAAACTCCGGCCACAATCTCTTACAACGCACACGGGAGGGGTTTTATACCCGGGCCACGCCAGGGCACACACCCCACGTCCCTACCCACTCGAGCGTTTGATCCGGCCAGCTCTGGCCGCGCCCACGACGCGCGCGCGCACGCCCCGGTCGCGGCGAGCCTGCAACAGATCAACTCGTCCAGCCCTTCACGTTCGCCCTAGTCCTGCGCATCGGGTGCACTCGCACATGCATACCCGCGCACACGCTAACACACACACACACATGACATACACTAGTCGGACAATGCCCATACAGACACACGTGCCCACCATGGTGCTCGCCACGTCCGGCGCGGCACACACTACTCGCTGTGCTACCGTGGCTTATTTACTATCAGTCCCTAAGCCACGTGTACCGGAGGGCCGGCTCGTCGACGTCGATGTCGGCGAGGAGAGCCTTCTCCGCCTCCTCCGCCTTCTTTGGCTCCGTGCAGTCCTGCCAGAAATGCCCGCGTTGGCCGTAGTTGTAGCATCGTCCGTGTCGCTTCCCTCCGCCGCATGACGCTGTGCTGCTGCCAGCGTCTTCATAGTCGAAGCCGCCGCCGTGCCGCCTACTCAAATGCTCGCCCGCCCGCTCACCACCGGTTTACGCATGACGCCGCGACCTCTCAACGAAAGCTTTCAGCCGACCCAGTACCTCCTCGAACAGCAACGTGTTGACATTGCAGAACTTCTCCAGTCTGGCGACAACGATTACAGGTGGTCGGGGACCGAGTTCAGGAGCTTCTTCACTGTCGACGGATCGTTCAGCGTCGACCCTAGCCCCGCGTAATGTGCCACCATGCTGCCGATCTTCCCCGCGAACGCGTCCGACGTCTCTTCGTCCGCCATGCACAATCGCTCGAACTCGCCGCGAAGAGTGCCCAGCCGCACTGCCCTAACCCGATCCACGCCGACGAACCGTGTCTTAAGCCTAATGCACAGCTTCGCTGCCGTCTTCTTTGACCAAACTTGCAGCAAGATGTCCTCGGCGAGCGCCCCGAGCAGGTAAACCCTTGCCGTCTTGCTCTTCTTTGCATCGACCGCCGCGACGACTGCCAGAGCCACCGCATCCCATAGGCCCTGCACGTCGAGGTTCGCCTCCACCTTGATCTCCTTTTACGATCCCATAGGCCCTGGAGCCATCTTAAAATTTGCCTGGAGTCTTAGCGGAAGGAAATGAGAATATAAGTTGTAGTTTCTATTAATAGTTTGTTGTACGATGAAGGAAAAAAAGAATATATTTTTTATGATCAACGATCTCAGGGCAAAGAATAAAAAGATGTGGACTGTCCATAATAGTTGAGATCATCTTAAAATTTTCTGGGCATCTTAGAGGAAGGGAATGCGAATTTAAAATGGTTCGGTTTCGGTTTTCAGTTTTTGGGTTGAAAGTACCCACCCCTACACGCAAGAGGGAAACGAAACTGGATCTTAGATAATCATTAGTAGTTGCTATTAATAATCCGTGGTACGATGAAGGAAAACCGAATTTGTTTTTTATGATCAACGATCTTAGCGTAAGGAATAAAAGAATATGGATTGTACGTAAGAGTTGAGACCGTCTTAAATGTTGCCTACCGTCTTAGCAGAAGGGAATGAGAATTTAAATAGTAACTGCTATTAATGATTCGTGGTACAATGAAGGAAAAAGAAAAGAAAAGAAAAATTGATGATCAACAATCTTAGCACAAGGAATAAAAATAATATATGATCAACTATCTTAGCGGCATGGAATAAAAGAGAAGAGAAAAAAAAAGACTTACTTCACTGGTTAGCTAGGCCAGTGAACGCTTTTTTTCCTCGGCAGACCTGATAGGCCAAGCATAGCTAGGATAAGCTTGGCTCATTTCTGCGTCGTGGGAGTCGCCTCAGCAAACTCGATCGACCAGCGACCAACCGGCGGAACCACCCTACAAGGCAACCAGACTCCCATCGGTACGACAAACCGAAATATGTCTGCATCATCATCAGTCGAAGTAATTTATCATGTAGTGATTCGTTATACTTTTTACAGACATAGCCATTAATCATCTCACAAAATATATAGTTGCCAATTACCCCTTTCGTCCAATCATATAAGGCAGTTTTTTTGACACCAAATGCTCTTATATTATGGAACGGAGGGAGTAGCATTTGCATTCAACCGAGATATTATAGTCGATGAACTAGACCAACAGGCTTGTGCTTGCAAGAATCTGTGTACAATTACCGAAGCAACACACTAGATAGCTAGCGACTTAAACTAATTGGGTAGCTTGTTTTGCTTGCCCCGAAGAGAGACCAGGGTGTGAGACTCACAATTCGGTTACTTCGGTGAATAAGATTTTTCCAAACTGAAAATCGACTTAAAGCTGAGCACAAAATAGTGTCTATTTTTAAAACCAAACCAAAGAACCAAAAACCAATTTAGCCTATACTTAGGTTAAAACGGTTCGGTTTTGGTTTTTGTGTTGAAAGTGCTCACCCCTCCACGCAAGAGGGAAACAAAACTGGATCTTAAATAATGGATTGTCCATAATAGTTTGGACCATCTTAAAATTTGCTTGGATTCTTAGCAGAAGGAAACAAGAATACACGTCGTAGTTGCTATTAATAGTTTGTGGTACGATGAAGGAA
>NC_057812.1:736736725-736738254 GCF_018294505.1 Triticum aestivum
TTTTACTATCTTCAGACCCGCCTTCAACAAGTGACAATTTGGGTAATATTTAGCTTTAAGAACTCTGGCACACAGAGAATCTGGATTTGAAATCAGTCTCCAAGATTGTTTCGCCAACATAGCTAAATTAAAAGAGTGCAGATCACGAAAGCCCATACCTCCATCTTTCTTTGGGATGCACATTCTCCACCATGCCATCCAATGCATACGTTTTTGGTCCTCTGTATCTCCCCACCATAATTTAGACATTTCATCAGTCATTTCTTTGCATAATTTCTTTGGTACGTTAAAGACAGACATAGCAAAAACTGGAATGGATTGTATAACCGCCTTCAGTAAAATTTCCTTTCCTCCCATAGACAATTTTTGTTTCTTTCCAGCTTTTCAGCCGCACTATAATTCTCTCTAAGAGCTCAATAAGACTGTCACTCCTGTCCACACGCACCATAACCGGCAGCCCTAAATATTTATCTGATAGAGCTTCAGACATAATATTCAATTCTGTGCATATGTCGGCCTTAGTCTCCACACTCACATCGGGACTAAAGTAAATGTTGCATTTTGCTTCACTAACCAATTGGCCAGAACTTGCACAATATTGATCTAGAACCTGTCTCAGTGAGGTTGCATTATGCATATCTGCTTTCATAAGGATAAGTGAGTCATCAGCAAAAAATAAATGTGAAACTGATGGTGCATTTCTGCAAACCCTGACACCTTCAATGCTAGGAACCTCCTCTCTATGAGCCATAAGACTAGAAATCCCTTCCGCACAAATCAAAAACAGATATGGAGATAGGGGGTCTCACTGTTGGAGTCCCCTTCTAGGAATAAAATAATCTGTTTATTGATTATTGAATCTGACCTTCTATTTAACTGACCGGACACATGCCATCAACAGATTTACAAACTCTACATGAAAGCCCAAGCGTGTCATCATTCTCCTCAAAATATTCCATTCCACCCTATCATAGGCCTTGTGCATATCCAGTTTAACCGTGCAATAGCCCCATTTGCCTTTCTTCTTATTTTTTATTGTATGAATGCTCTCATAAGCCAACAAAATGTTATCTGTAATGAGTCGACCCGGGACAAAGACACTCTATATCGGAGAGATGATATCAAAGAGCTATCATTTTGGAGATTACCTTATATAAGACGTTACACAGGCTAATGGGCCTGTACTGTGTAATGAGCTCCGGAGATTCTACCTTTGGTATAAGAACAATTGCCGTGCCATTCCACCCCTCCGCAATTACCTTCCGATTTATTGCTTCAAGAACAAACTCCGGCCACAATCTCTTACAACGCACACGGGAGGGGTTTTATACCCGGGCCACGCCAGGGCACACACCCCACGTCCCTACCCACTCGAGCGTTTGATCCGGCCAGCTCTGGCCGCGCCCACGACGCGCGCGCGCACGCCCCGGTCGCGGCGAGCCTGCAACAGATCAACTCGTCCAGCCCTTCACGTTCGCCCTAGTCCTGCGCATCGGGTGCACTCGCACATGCATACCCGCGCACACGCT
>NC_057812.1:736742790-736752422 GCF_018294505.1 Triticum aestivum
CTCTCTCTCTCTCTCGCTCCTCACTCTCTGGTCTAGCTAGTTTGACAACGACAATTGGCATTAGAGCTACCTGGTGTTTGATCCACTCTTGATGGACGGCGGTGTTTGATCCGTGACGCACAATGTTAGATAGCATTTCAGAGAAGAACAAGGCCGGGACAAAGGGAGGCACCAAGTCACCACCGAAATCGCCGCCCATGAAGCGTCTGACCGCCGACGGGAGAGGCGCACCAACTACATGGAGTGGTCGCTTTTCATGTAGGTCAAGCTGCAAGCGGCTGGGCTCTGGCGCGTGCGCGATGGTACCGAGGACAAGTGCGAGGACTGGCAAGCCCTCTCCGTCATCCTCACCGGCATGCCACCTGAGATGATGCGAGTACTAGTGGCCATGGACACTCCCAAGGTCGCTTGGGAGATGATCGGAGACTCTCCGGATGGGAGCGCGTGTGCAAGGCCAAGGCGCAAGTGCGCCACCGGGAATTTGAAGGTCTCTTGGGAGATGATCAGGGACGGCGAGTCTATCGAGGATTTCGTGTTGCGTCTCACCTGCGTGGTAGCTGACCTGGAGTTGTATGGCAATCCAGTGACGGAGCACAAAGCCGTCTAGAAGTTCCTCCAGGTCGTGCCGCGCAAGTACCCTCGAGTCCCGCTACAACCTCAATGATGCCTCTTAGTCCGCCGGTCTTCTTCGTCTCACTGCAGAGGAATGGGCAGCGCCCAAGCAACATTTCTGGGGCGGCTCTTCCTCGGGCGGTGGCGGAAAAGGCAACTCGCCAAACAAGCCAAAACCGGGCCCTTTGATCCGCGCCCTAATCGGGGGCGCTCAACCCACTATGGGTGACTGGCCACTGTCACCTGCACTACATAAAGAGGTGGGGGTCGGCGGCTCGCATCACGAGGTTCGTCGCACAGCTGTACGCCCCACCTAATCCCCTACCGATCTAGGCTTAGTGCAGTGCTGATGGGAAGCGCCGCCACCACTTCGCCCACTACTCTCTGCCATCCTTCCAGTACGATTCCCTACCCTGTAGAGGGTTTTTGCTTTTTAGTGCTTGACCCGGGTGACCGGTGATGATGCACCCTTTTATTTCAGACTGGGTTTGTATTCAGGGCCGGATTGTCCCAATTTTTTTTTCGATTTTCCAGGCGCTTTTCATCGAACAGTACTTTCGTACAATGGACGGCCAGTCAGCGAAGCGTGTAATATCACGGCGACTTATGGCGTTGAGTATTCCCTTGTCCGTGCAATTATTGCAGAAGATTGAGATTGTGTCTTCCTCGCAGCAGTCCCTTAGCCTGTTCTTAACGAGGAGGAATCTGGCCCAGTAATGATGTACTGTTTCATCGGGTTCTTGCCTGATTTTGGATAGATCGCTTACGTTGGGGTGGGTGGGTGGAATTAAATCCGAAGCCTCACCCCATCTAAGGCTCAGAGGCCGAGGAATTTCTGAACTCGAATATTTGGATTCCTGGATGTTGTCTAATGAATCCAGCCCGTCGCCTGACTCTAAGTTCAGGTCTTGAGTGATATCCTCCCCTCCGCGGGTATCCAGCTTGGAGGGATCGGGAATCCGGACGTAGCGAGTCCTTAAGATAGATGAAGGGTCTCCGCACTGTCCCTCTACCACGGCAACGTGATGGGTTACTTGGGGAGAGTTAATCTCTCTCAGATCGGTTTTAGGCCCGATCTGGTCGTAATCCGTAGCGACTCCCAGGGCGGCGAAGCGATCCAAGAGCTCGTTTATGGAGGAAAGCTCCATTGGATCTAACTTCTCGGCGAGTTCCGATCTGACATGAAGATTGTTTTCGATGGCTCGAGAGGTCATCGTCGGCGCAGAAACGGAACAGGCGGTCATAAGAAAACCACCTAGCCGGAGGGTTTGGCCGACAACCAAAGCTCCCTTAGCAATGGTGCCGTCTTTAAAGACGGGGCGAGGCATCCTTCCTGATGGTGACGACACAAAGGAACTCTCAATGAAAGCACCAATGTCGGTGTCAAAAACGGCGGATCTCGGGTAGGGGGTCCCGAACTGTGCGTCTAGGCCGGATGGTAACAGGAGGCAAGGGACACGAAGTTTTACCCAGGTTCGGGCCCTCTCGATGGAGGTAAAACCCTACGTCCTGCTTGATTAATATTGATGATATGGGTAGTACAAGAGTAGATCTACCACGAGATCGAGGAGGCTAAACCCTAGAAGCTAGCCTATGGTATGATTGTTGATGTGTATTTTGTCCTACGGACTAAAACCCTCCGGTTTATATAGACACCGAATAGGGTTAGGGTTACATAGAGTCGGTTACAACGGTAGGAGATCTTCATATCCGTATCGCCAAGCTTGCCTTCCACGCCAAGGAAAGTCCCTTCCGTACACGGGACGGAGTCTTCAATCTTGTATCTTCATAGTCCAGGAGTCTGGCTGAAGGTATAGTCCGGCTATCCGAACACCCCCTAATCCAGGACTCCCTCAACTAGTTTCACACAAATTCTTGACCGATCCTGGGCTGCCGCAAGGCTTCCCCGCGGGTGGAGCGTATACGTCGTACTCTAGGGCCCTTTCATGCATTTATTAGAGAACACCCAATTCTCACAGACTGCGACGTTAACAGTCAAATTCATATAGGTGTGTTCCTTAGAAGATTTTCTACAGAACAACATCTCTGCTTACCCGAATAAGCCACTTGAAACACATTAAGATAAGTATCAACCTGCCATGTAGATCAGGAGGGTATTGCATCTTCATGGGGTGGGAGAGTTAATATAGGGATACTCTCCTCTCAGCTGACCAACAGCTTGTCTCCCACTTCTACTTCATGGGATCTCCGATCACATAGAGTGGGTTACCATTATGGACAACTCATGCGGTGGGTCTCAAGCCCATCTCCATCGATGCATTATCTAGAGTTTGTGAAGGGATCTGCCAAGTTTTCCGACGTTTGGATATAATCCAACGTAATAACTCTGGAGTTCCTCAATTTTCTGACAGATTTTAGTCTCCTCTTCACATGTCTTGAGGACTTCATATTGTCCTTTGAACTGTTTATCTTGACGATCATAGTTTGATTATCACATTCATCAGGATAGGGGGTATTGGTTTTTCAACCATAGGTAATTCCATCAAGAGTTCACGAAACCACTCTGCTTCAACAGTGGCAGTGTCTAATGTTGTGAGCTCTGCTTCCATAGTTGACCTCGTTAAGATGGTCTGCTTGCAAGACTTCCAGGAAACAACACCACCACCAAGTGTAAAAACATAACCACTTGTGGCCTTAATCTTATCAGCAACAGCTGTCCAGTTTGAGTCACTATAACCCTCCAGTACCCTTGGATACCCGGTGTAGTGAATCGCATAGCTCGCAGTGCCTTTCAAAGAGTGCATAACTCTGTCAAGCGCATGCCAATGATCATCTCCCGGTTTTGACACAAACCGACTCAGCTTGCTCACAGCAAAAGAGATGTCAGGCCTCGTGGCACTCGCCAAATACATAAGCGAGCCAATAATCTGAGAATATCTTAGTTGATCTCTAGCAATCTGTTGGTTCTTTCGAAGCAACACAATAGCATCATATGGAGTTGGAGAAGGCGTGCAGTCGCTATACCTAAAACGACTCAAGACCTTTTCCACATAGTGAGACTGAAGCAGTGTGATCCCACCATTCTCATCTCTCAATAGCTTGATGTTTAAGATAACATCAGTTACTCCTAGATCCTTCATCTCAAAATAGCGAGATAAAAAATCCTTAACCTCCTTGATTAAATCAAGTTTGATTCCAAAGAACAGTATGTCGTCGACATACAGACAAAGAATAACTCCTTCGCCCCCACCATAGAGATAGTACACGCACATGTCACCATCGTTTACTACAAAGCCGGCAGCTGTTAATGTTCTTTCGAACTTCTCATGCCACTCCTTAGGAGCTTGTTTAAGGCCATATAAAGACTTTAATAACTTGCACACCTTTCCTTCCTGACCAGGTACTACAAAACCATCTGGCTGATCCATGTAAATGTCTTCCTTCAACTCTCCGTTGAGGAAAGTTGTCTTAATGTCCATTTGATGAACGAGAAGACCGTGTGAGTAAGCCAGTGATAGTAGCACCCGATTGTGGTCAGTCTAGCCACGGGTGAGTAAGTATCAAAGAAGTCTTCACCTTCTTTCTGGGTATAACCCTTGGCCACAAGCCGTGCCTTGTACTTTTCAATCATACCATCAGGTCTAAGCTTCTTCTTGAACACCCACTTACATCCTACAGGTTTGCACCCATAAGGACGGTCAGTGAACTCCCAAGTACCGTTAGCTAAGATGGAATCCATCTCGTTACGAACAGCTTCCTTCCAGTAGTTAGCATCAGGAGATACATAGGCTTCTAAAATAGTCCTGGGTGTGTCATCCACAAGGTACACAATGAAATCATCACCAAAAGACTTTGCAGTCCTCTGTCTCTTTCTCCTCACAGGAGTTCCATTGTCACCCTCGACAGGATTCTCAACATGTTCCATCGCAATAGTGGGTTTAGGAATTACAGCGAATTCTTCACTAGATGGAGTAGGTATCTCCTGATTTGATGAACTCAACATATCCTTCATAGGAAATATGTCCTCAAAGAAAGTTGCATCATTCGACTCCATAATCGTAACAACATGCATGTCGGATACCTCTGATTTTATTATCAAACATCTATAGCCAATGCTATGAAAAGCATAGCCCAGAAGAACAAAATCCACGGTTTTTCGATCTTTTCCTTTCCCATTCCTCAAACGGAGTCATGGTCTTACGCTTTGTGGGAACTCGGTTTAGGACATGACACGCAGTCATTAGCGCCTCCCCCACCATTCCTTGGAAAGACCCGATGTGTCTAACATGGTGTTAACCATATCAGTTAGAGTTCGGTTCTTTCCTTCGGCTACCCCATTTGACTGAGGTGAGTAGGGAGGCGTCCTCTCATGGATTATACCATGTTCCGCACAAAACAGATCAAATTCATTGGAAAAATACTCTCCACCACGATCGGACCTAAGCCGTTTAATTTTTCGATCAAGTTGGTTCTCTGCCTCAGCTTTATAGTTTTCGAAGAAAGTTAAAGCCTCATCTTTTGATTTCAGAAGATACACATAACAATATCTAGTGGAGTCATCAATCAACGTCATGAAGTATCTCTTTCCACCTTTTGTCAACATGCCATTCATCTCACAGAGATCAGAATGTACTAGATCAATGATGGCGCGCGTTGCCGCGCCCGTCTATTTTTGCTCTTAGTTGTTAGAGATTGATGTGTTTGCAACTATAAAAGCATCATGCTTTCTCATAGCTTATGCTTGAATCCATTTTTTGGAATTAGTGGTATGCAATTGAAGAGAGGAATTCGGTTAATCTACAATAGTGGCATGCAACCGAAGAGAGAAATTTGGTTGACCTGCAAGAAAATGACATGTTGAGCCTTTTTTTACTCCTAATAGACTTGTTGGTTCAGGTTGTGAAATCAAAGAAATGGGTTTTGAATTAAGATGGTTGATACATGTTGCGTCATTGATTGTGATACTTTCGGCTCTAAAAAAACTCTATCGCAAATACTCCCTTCATGACATCTACAAACAGAAGTATCTAGGAAAGACATTCGAAATATTTGAGAAACTAAGAATACAAATAAGCCATACAAACATTTTAGAAATATTGGACAACATTTATTATTTAAACAATCACAATGCATTTCAAACATTGCTGCCAGCCTGCAATAAAATTCTATTGTACATTGCAGTACAACAAACAAAAGATTCTCCAAGAGATTACAGAATAAGGAGTAAAAGCAGAAGTCGAGTTCTCGAAACATTAGCACAGCAAACGAGAATTTGTATAGGATCAATATAGGGGGTACATAAATTTAAGTGAATCCATCATCAGTGAGTGTAAAACAAAAGGACGATTTGTAGGGTATCTCCAACATTCTTAAACAGTTCCTGCCAAGGGCACTAAGGACATTGAACACAGATACACTGTGAGAACAAATAGTTACAAGGGAAGGCAATAAACTAAAAGGAACATCCATTGAGAACAAGAGCAACAAGCAATAAATGAATAAAGTACACAAGCCCAAATGGCAACCTTAAACGTAATGAGCATCACTTCTAAATGGGTATTCTAACAGCTATATGCAAGTTGGTGCACACTTTCTTCCTGGGAAAAGAAAAGACTTTGTGGTTGGTTGTAGGGGCACCAACCTGGATAAATCAAAGCCAACAAATCCAGTGTTCGAATGATCAATTTAAGAATCAAAATATTCTTGGGCCCAACCGTTCATAAGATATAGACCTCTTCCATTACTAACAAAGATAGATATCTTGTTTCGTGAAAATTTAACTATCACCTTGCATACCTCCATGTATTTTACTGGACAGCTAGCAAATAGGTATTGATTAGCATATGCGAATTATCATCCTACATTTTTTCTAAAGAAAATCAGATCACCTGGCTGACATAACCTGCATGTATCAATTCTTGTCTTTCAAGTGCAATAGTTTTTCATTTGGGAATGCAGTATGAAACATTGGTTCAAAATGAATCATAGTACAGCATCTATTCTTGTTTAATCTCTTGTTTGGGTTATAAAGCACAAGCATACAAAGCATGCGTGAGTTAATCTCGGAAAAATATCATGAATAAACTACAGGTCGATGCACTAAATATCCGTCGGGCATAAAGTCAGAAATCATTAGCGACATAAATGTAAATAGAAGGACACTGAGCCGTGCTGCTAATCAGGTAGAAGCTATGTCGTGCCCCATTCAACATTTCTTCAGAAAAAAAATATAGAGAACATTCCTGATACTTCTATTTGGCTTTATCTATGCCTATCTAACAGCACACAATCTGAGACATGAACTTTCACAAATGATCCAGTAATAACAATCAATACTATACTCCAGCCCCATTAGGAAAATATGGAGGACATGCATCGTAATTTCATTTGGCTATATTCATAACAAATATCTGTCTACGAACAACACACAAAGAAAATATAACTAAGTCTGGCAGGAAATGGAGGTGGCTGTGCATAATGAGCGAGGATGACATGCCCAGACATCATTTTTTTATTAGCGCTCAAGTATCATTACAGAATTATGTACCTCAGTAAGAGAAAATGGCAATGGCTGGATTAGTTAGAGTGACTTACTCGGGCATCATTTAAAAGCAAAATTGTCCAAGCATCATTAGATATAGTAGCATATTTTACCATCAATTTTGAAGAAAACGGACTGCAACGGATCTTGCAAACTTCAATTTTCAAACAAAAAACATCAATGTTATCTTTGATAAAGTAGTCTTGTTACTTGTAGGTGCAGAAGCGGACACAAATCTATACATCTTCTATGCAAATAATTGCATCTGGTACATAAATACATCAAATGGGTAAATAGTAAGAATCCACTGGGTAAGATAGATGTTACCTGTTCGGGGATGGGGATTTGCCAAGCAAGCCATCTTCTTCAACATCCTTGGCTAACTATACAGTTTTGACTACAATTGACAGGAGCAATCTAATGCCTACAAACACAACCATGCACACACATAAAGCTCAAGCTATATTACAAGTACAATTGCACTAAAACTCAAGCAGTACCGTGTACATTCTCAAGTATCATGAAATGCAGATCCATCTAGCAAGCAAGAAAAAAGGAATAACTTTGGATGGGACTGGCTTAAATTGGACAAAAAATAATTATTTCTTTGAGAATTTTTTTAACATGGATTCAGCAGAAACTTGGTTAGAAAGTCGCCTTGCCATTCAATCAGGAAGTTATGTCAATCTATGAGGAAAAAAGGGAATTTAATCAATTTATGCAAAGTCTACTTGCTAGATTTAAAAAAAAGAGTGGACATGCATGAGATTAGTTAATCATATTGCCATGGTAGATAAGCCCCAAACAATACATAGCAATGATTACCATGACATCAGAGTGAGCTATGGCCAATGGACTGCACATCCCCATAGAGTAAATTGGCCTAATTAAATGCATGTACCTGGAAGTATCAGATAACCTTAACTCAGAGGCCATGAAAAAGAAAGAAAGAAAAGACTAAATAGCACTTCAATAATTATGCATATATGACATTCCAATGAGAACACGGGTTCACATGCATGCAATCAAAATGATTCGGTAACAGGGAGATCCTTGGGAAACTTAATTTAAATAAAATCACACTTATAACAGAAAGGTTATTTGACAATTTACCTTTCAACAAATTTCCAGAAAGTATAGTTAAGATTCAATATAACTTTCCATCCGCATTTAGTGTATTAGAAGTTGCTTTGTATTAGTGTGTGCTGCAATGCACAGTTGTCCAAATATAGATCATGCAATAGAATTAGGGAAATGGGAGAGCAAGTAAATGCACAGTTTTCTCCCTAACGCATACTCGACCATAAGGATTTACTCCAGAATCCGATAGCCTGCTAAAACACCTAAAAAGCAGAAACGGGGTGGAAAAATAAAGAAGAAAACTGAAAACACCAGATTTTCACTTGAATTGTTGCTTGAAGCTTTTCGTTGCCAAAGTGCAAAGTAAAATAAAAGGCAACCTAAGCTTGTATGCAGGGAGATTCATGTCTCATGAGTCCATAAGTGAAGACTCCTCCACAGGTTGGTGTTGTCCACCTGCTGCTTCCTTCAAACCCAGAAGAGCAGTTTCGCTCAGCCGAGTAGCCATGGCGTAGGCCTGGATCGCCTGTGTCGCCTGGGCGGAGCTGGCCTCTCCATTAGCTCAGCTAGCTCTTCTCGCCCTAAACCGTGGGACCAATCGATCCGTCTCATTCTCTCTTTCGCAGTGACGTCCCCTATCTCACACTGACGGATCCTCACCCTCTCTCTCGCATTGACAGATCCAATTACCTATGAAATAAAATGCAACAACTACCAATTAGTGCCATCAACATAATGCAATCTTGTCATTTAATTTGTACACAGCATATCTAATGCATACCTCTTACACGCAAACATGTATAATGCAATCAAAATACACACCGTATCCACTGATGAGGTCTGAGATCAATAAAGAAGTAAGACAAAAAAATACTGATGCAAACTGATTGGTGGCGTTCAGGAGGGCCCCGGAGGGCTGCACGCGTTGGACATGGGTCGGGGCGGATTGGGTGGGGGGGCGGTTAGCGTTGCGAGGTGCTTGACGCCATGGAGTTGGGTCGGAGGAGTGCCGCGCTGCGGCGTGCTTGGGCCTGAGGACTTGGCGTAGGAGCACGGTGAGGACCTGGGTGGTGGACTGAGATAACGCTGGTGGAGGAGGAGGGGGGGTGGAAGTGGACATCAGCCTGATCTGGTGAGACCTCGAGGAGAGGAGCGGGATCCGTGGTGGTGGTATGTCCAGGATCGCCATTGGCGAGCCAGAGAATGCGAAACAGAGGTCGCGACCGTCACACTTCTGTAATCGACAGGAATCTAAGGCTGGTCGTAATGGGAGTATCATAGCTAGTATCATGCATGCCAAGTAGGCAATTTTGATGATGTGGCATAGAATTAAATGAAGAAAGAGATGATTGAGTATCATACAATAATACCGTATCATAATAAATGCAATGCCACTATGTATCATGCATGGCAATAAATAAAGTCATCTATGATACTA
>NC_057812.1:736753668-736758024 GCF_018294505.1 Triticum aestivum
TACTTTTCTGCAAAACTACTAATGGCGCACCAGGGTTACTAATGGCGCATTTGAAGGTGGTGCGCCATTGGTAACCTGGGACCCCAACAAGATATTTTGGACAGCCACACCTACCCACTCACTTTCCCCACTTCATTCCCTCCACCTCCTTCTCCAAGCTTTCGGCTGCCTCCTCCTCCTCACCTCATTTCCACCATAGATTCATCAAAATTAAGTGGTGAAATTACCTTTTTTTTGATAGGTAAGTAAGGGGAAAGCTACCTTCATGATGTAGATCTACTTTTTTTCTCCCTATCTCGCTCCAACAACGTGCACATGCACTTTTTGTGGCCTAGCTAGATCTATGTATGTTTGTGGTGTTGCATATATGTTTGTGTTTGCAGGTACCGGTATTTGAAATGCGATAGTTGCCAATATTTTGCCAGAATGTTGATTCATTTCCGTTTCGGCGAGAATTTTGGCACTATGCATTCTTTTTGGTCCTATTTTTAGGGAAGGTCATGCCAAATTTTTTCTTGGTTCTAAAATATCATTTTGCTCTACCCCGCAGGCGACCATGGTCCGCACGATGACTGAAGGCATTGTGAATAGGTTTTTGAGCTCCGCGAAGGCCGAGATGCTTCAAAAGAACAAGACGGAGATAAGATGTCCGTGTGGAAGATGCAAGCTGAAGAGCCTTATTGCGGACCCGGATCCCGGGCAGGTGCGGGACCACCTGCTCTTGCGTGGTTTCATGGATGGCTATTGGTGGCAAGGTGATGAAGATGACTATGAAGTCATCCACGGGGGCCGGGCAAGAAATGAGGAAGGGCAACAAGACAAGTACCACCGCGACGAGGGCGGGCGAGAAGACGAAGAATCTCCAGGACATGATCACGACGGTGATGCTGTACACAGTCATCATGTAGAACATGTCATACATGATGATGAGGAAGATCAAGACGAAGGGCATGATCATGAAGATGAAGATGCCGGAGTAGACGACGATGGAGGCTGGGTGCAGGACCCTCATATTCAAGAGCTGCTTCTCAAGCAGACGGATAACGCAAGAGCTGCCGCCCGAGAGAAAGCCAAGCTGGATCAACTGGAGATAGACGCGGTTACTCCATTGTATGAAGAATGCAGGCCCGAGGATACCCGCCTGAAAGTAACGCTCATGGCTCTGGAGATGAAGGTAAAACATAAAATGACTGACGCATCCTTCGACGAGAACATGTCATTCTGGCACGAACGTCTTCCCAAGGGGAACAAGTGCCCGACCAGTTTCGAGGAGGCGAAGAAAATCATGTGTCCTCTGGATTTACCGCACGTGAAATACCATGTGTGCATGAACAATTGCATCATTTATCGGGACGAGCACGCGGAGTCTACCATATGTCCGGTGTGCGGCGTCACTCGATACAAGAAGAGGAAGAAAGCTCCTTGAAAATCGGTGTGGTACTTTCCGATCACTCCTCGTCTGCAGCGGTATTTCGCAGACCCTAAGGTAGCAAAGCTCCTGCGTTGGCACGCGGATAGGGAGGAGAAGAAGCGGGAAGATGACGGAAATGATCCGGAGATAAATAAAAAAGACAAGATGCTGAGTCACCCTAAGGATGCGAGCCAGTGACAAGCGTTCAACTTTGAATACCCAGAATTTGGGAAGGATCCAAGGAACGTCGTGCTGAGCGCGAGCACCGATGGAGTCAATCCATTTGGCTGCCAGAGAAGCACACATAGCACCTGGCCTGTGTTTGTGTGGATGTACAACCTTCCCCCCTGGTTGTGCATGAAGAGGAAGTACATTCACATGAGTATGCTAATTGAAGGGCCGAAACAACCAGGGAACGACATCAATCTGTATCTGGGGCTGCTGAAAGAGGAGCTAGACACGCTGTGGAAAACGCCAGCCAATACGTGGAACGCCGCAGAGAAAGAATATTTCCCTATGAGAGCCGCACTGCTCACGACGGTGCACGACTATCTCGGTTACGGATATCTCGCGGGGCAGGTAGTCCACGGATTTTCTGGATGCGTAAGGTGCATGGATGACACAACGTATCGCCAGCTTGATAGAGATCCCGGGTCTTCAAAAACCGTGTTCATGGGACATCGAAGGTGGCTTCGCGACGATGACCCGTGGAGGAAACGCAAGGATCTGTTCGATGGTGAAACCGAACCCCGAAAACGCCCGCGTATGAGGAGCGGCGAGGAAATAGACGAGCTGTTGAAAAATTGGAAAGATTGCCCACTACCGGGAAAGAAGCAAAAGGCGCCAGAGCCTCGAAAGAAGCGAAAGGCGCCAGAGCCGCTGCTGAAGGTATGGAAAACAAGGTCTGTTTTCTGGGACTTGCCGTACTGGAAGATCCACCGTGTGCCTCACAGCCTTGATGCCATGCATATCACGAAGAACGTGTGCGAGAGTCTGCTTGGTACCCTGCTCAACATGCCAGAGAGGACCAAAGATGGGCCGAAAGCAAGGGCAGACTTGAAATCAATGGGCATCAGGCAGGAGCTTCACGCTAATGATGATGATGATGATGAGGCGAAGCAGGATACAGAAACTCGTCGCAAAGGCAAAAAGGCCAAGAAGACCGGAAGTGACTACCCTCCCGCGTGCTTCACTCTAAGTTAGGAGGAGATCGAGCAGTTTTTCACCTGCCTCGTAGGATTAAAACTTCCTTACGGTTACGCGAGGAAGATAAGCAGATACCTAGACCCAGCGAAGCAGAAGTTCAGCGGGATGAAGTCTCACGACAGTCACGTGCTGATGACGCAGATACTTCCAGTTGCAATCCGTGGGATCATGGACGTGCACGTCCGTGAAACGCTATTTGGCCTATGCAACTTTTTCGACGTCATCTCTCGGAAGTCGATTGGCGTGATGCAACTCAGAAGGCTACAAGAAGAGATCGTGGTGATACTATGCGAGCTTGAGATGTACTTCCCGCCCGCATTCTTCGACGTTATGGTGCATCTGCTGGTCCATATCGCGGAGGATATCATCCAACTCGGGCCGACGTTCCTGCACAGCATGATGCCGTTCGAAAGGATGAATGGTGTCATCAAAGGATACGTTCGCAACATGTCACGTCCAGAGGGAAGTATAGCCAGGGGCTTTCTGACCGAAGAGTGCATCTCCTACTGCACAAATTATCTAGGCATCGAGAACCCCGTTGGTCTACCCGTCAACAGGCACCTCGGCAGGCTCGCTAGATGGGGTCACCGTGAGGGTCGCCGCGAAATGCATGTCGACTTCGAGGGTCGACTCGCCGACTTTGAAAGAGCAAACCTAGTCGCGCTACAACACATAGACGTGGTCGATCCTTGGGTGGTAGAGCACAAAACCTTTATTGAGAAGACGTACAATGACTGAGGCCAACAGAGGACGGATGGAGATATAATGAAAGAGCACAACTCATGTTTCACGCGTTGGTTCAAGCAGAAGCTTCTGTCGTACCCTTTACATGCGGATTCTTCCGCGGAAGAACAACTCATATTCACCTTGTCACAGGGCGCCGAGCGCAACCTGATGACCTACGAGGCGTACGATATCAACGCCTACACATTCTACACCGAGAATAAGGACATGAAGAGCGATGGTTATCAGAACTCCGGGGTAACGATGGAATCCTACACCGGTAATGACAAGGACAGATACTACAGAAGGATCGAGGAGATTTGGGAGCTGAGCTACGCTGGAGAGAAGGTCCCGATGTTCCGTGTCAGATGGGCCAAGAGCGTCCTAAAAGAAGACCGGTTTTTCACCACCATGGTTATACCCGAAGCCAAATCCAAGACCGCGGGCCAAACGTCATCGCCAAAAATGAGCCATGGGTACTGGCTCCCCAAGTGGACCAATGCTTCTTCATTACCGACCCGTCAAAGCCCAGTCGTGTTGTCGTGAGGAGAGGAAAAAGGAAGATCATCGGAATGGATGGATTAGCCAATGAGCAAGACTTCGAAAAGTACGGCGACCCGAAGATCGAACATGACGACGACGATGAAGTAGCAGCACACACCACAAGAAGCAGGACCACCCTACCTAAAGGACGTCCGTTCCACAGAAGAACTCCATTTGCGAAAAAGAAGGGCAAGAAGATTGTGAACAGATAGCTAGCTAAGATCGATTGTATTTAAATCGTAGTCTTCATTTCTCGATTGTATTTCATGGGCACTTTTTGGTATCATGAATATTTTTAAATTTCACGGGCACTTTTTGAATTCATGAGGACACTCGATCTCGATCCCCCTCCACCGCCGCCGACGAGCACCCGACCCCCCGCACCCTCCCCCGCTCCACCGCCGCCAACGAGCACCCCCCCACCCTCCCCCGCTCCACCGCCGCCGCCGATGATATTTTCAAGTAACAAATTT
>NC_057812.1:736758714-736759232 GCF_018294505.1 Triticum aestivum
AAAATTATTACTGTTTTTATTAAAAATTATTACTGTTATGATTTAAACAAGTTTGAACATATTTAAACACAAATAAATATCAAACAGCATTTAAAATGCAAAAAAAAAAAATATTGCGGAGCCTTGGAATCAAACCCAGGACCTCCTGGTGTGTGTGCTGTGTGCTGACCAGTCGGGCTAGTGGGCATGTTTTGATGTGGATTGGGTTACGTACAATATAACCTGTGCTCGAACTGTAATAAAAAACATTCTAATGGCGCACCGCTGCGGGGTGCGCCATTGCTATCTAAAAAGGGATTTCTAATGGCGCACCGAGGTGTGGTGCGCCATTAGTAAGCTTCCCCCTAGCTATCCTCCCTCTCCCTCGCCAGATCCCCTTCAACCCTCTCCCCCTCGCCACCAGATCCACCCGTCCGCTGCCCTGACCCATGATGCCGCCGCCCCGACCCTCACCGGACTCCACCCCTGCGCCCCCGCGCCCCCGCGCCCGCCGCCCCGACCCTCGCCGGACTCCACAC
>NC_057812.1:736764121-736771178 GCF_018294505.1 Triticum aestivum
CCGATTCCCAGCTTCAGGGCCAGCAACTCACACAACGCGCAGGCGGCACCATTGGTGTCTCCGGCGGTGGCGGTATTGGTGTCTACGGCAGCGGCGCCATTGGTGTCTCCGGCGGCGGCGGTATTGCTATCTTCGACGCCGGCATTGGAGCTTAATGCACCCGGGTGTACGCCGGCCGGCACCTCACCAGCAAGCGGCCCCTCCGTCAGTTGCACGCCCGCTGTTGGCGGTGCCTCGACATTAGCCAAGCTCGACGGCATCATGGTAACTAAGCCTCTCGGCCGAGGACTTCATCTCCTTGACTTTGACTGGGCATCCCTGACGCCCTACATGTTTTCGCAGGGCGCCGCCAACGTTCCTTGCACTCTCCTGCACTTCGTGGGTGGCGAGTTGGTCAATGTCGCCAAGGGTAGAATCATTCAACCGGGCAACCCCGTGTTCCACTGTAATCCGATGCCACCCACAATATATAGGGTTGAAGTGGTTGGGTGCTGCCAGGCTGCGACGAGCTGTTACCTCCGATTCGACCCGCTGGGGCCGAGAAGAAGATGAGATGACCCTCAGCGCCTGCGTAAGCTGGCCCCTGCTTTGGCCGAAGAGCCAGATTCGTTAGGGGGCGCGGCACACCACCCCACAGACAAGACCGCCGGTCGTGCCGGCGCCAAGCCATGGCAAGAACGCCGCAATGCTACCGGACATGCCGGACATCCCTATGGCACAGGATCCAGACGACGACGACAACGACGATGGTACATTTACCAACGTCGATGGTGACGAGTTCTGTGGGCCTCCTTCTCAAGAACCCAAACAAGACGACCGCGATCTAGCTGGTACGGCGGAGAAACTCAATTGCAACAGGCGTCGTTTGGCGTTCAGTTCTCAGGAGACGCCTCCAGCTGCCGCCTTCACCGAGCCTCAGATAGCGGAGGTGCCAAATATTATCAGCCCCAACATGCTCAAGAAGGCGGTCTGTGAGCAGAACTCGGTCCCATTACAGCAGATCAAGAAGAAGGGCCGGAAACGGCCGACTAAAAAGGCCGCCGGTGCGAGCCAGCCAGCACCGAGTACGATCCGTGCTCAGGACGGGCCACCTTCACCTAAGGATATCTCGAGGAGGGTGCATGTGGCGGGTAGGGCGATGCTACCGACAAATATGCTCAATGTTGCAACCGGTGCTATGCGGAGTCTGCACGACAGTGTTCTTTCTTTGATAAAACGGCGTCTCAGAGAGAATGATGTGGCATACCCGGTTTTCGTGGCCAAGGTGCCAGAGGGCAAGGGCTTTGTGGATGGCGACATCGGGGGTACGACCGTCCTGCGGTTTGATGACATCTTTGCTATGTTTAACCTTCATCCGCTGCACTACACCTTCGTTCGGCTGTTTTCACTGAGTATGGAGATGCGGATCATTAGAGACAAGACCCCGGACATCGTGATCGTCGACCCCTTCTACATGCGTGCCAAGCTCTTGAGCAGCGCTGGGGACCGCAAAGTCGCGAGTTCACACCTCGAAGACGTCATTCTGGCAAACCTAGATAAGGATAACTTCCTTGTGGCTTACTTTCCCGAGTAAGTCATCCCTTAACCGCCCCGTAACATATGATTTCTTAGATTTCGATCGTTCTTTTTTTTCTAACATTCCGTGTTCTGTGCAGTGACACACATTGCACACTCATCCTCTTAAGCCCGAAATATTCCATGGCCACGTATTTCAACCCGAACCGTAACACCAAGATAGACTACACAAATATCAAGAAAGTTCTTCATGATGTTGTCCCCGGCTACGCCAAATCTGGAGGCACCTTCACCAGGGCAGTTCGTAAGTATGGCAAGCACGTGTTCGCCCACAATACGACGTTCTGCTGCGTCAAGCAGCCACCTGGCGGTCAGAAGGATGCCTACTACGCCCTCCATCACATGCGGGCGATCGTAAGGGACCATCATCACACGCCAATCCAGAACGCGGACATCAGACAAGAATTCTTTCGCATCCAGTCAGAGTTTGCGGACATCATCCATCAAGATGTCCTTCATACCTCGGGGCAGTTCTTCCTCAGATATCAACCGTCCAACATTGAGATAGATGGAATGCTACAAATGCAGGCTGACAACGCTCGCGATTTCATGACCATCACGACAGACGGCGGCTTCATCCACGCTCCTGTCCATGAGTCGAGTCGAAAGTAGTGATGTGTAGTTCTGAAACATTGATTGGCTCATGTTGTAATTAAAGTTTAATGAATTGTATGTCTCTTTGGTTTGGATAGTCGTTCAACTAAGATGTAATCGATGCTATTTATTAGTAGGACCATGAATCGTGCTATTAATGTCTTGCTTTTCTCTTCCGGTCCTTTTGTTGCATACTTATATATTGCTTATGTATGTATTGTCTGTTGTTTGGCTTGTGCATAGAGATGCCGTCGTATGTCGTGTACAAGGGTAAGGTTCCCGGTGTCTACGACGACTGGGAGGAGTGTCGGAGACAGGTGCATCGTTTCAGCGGTAACAGTTACAAAGGGTACACCACTAGGACGGAGGCGGAATCTAGATACACCCGCTATCTAGCGGAGAGAGGAGGGAGCGTTGGAGGAACTGAATGAAGACCAGTTTCATCGCGATGATGCTCATCGTGATGACCGCAGCTCTCTTCTATATGATGGTAGTTTAGATGATCGATATCGACTTGTAATGTGAAGACAAACTCGATACTCGCGATCTCAAGACTTGTAATGTTTTTTCTTTGTTTGGTCTTTTGAATTCGGAGACTAATATGATGAATTATATTCGGAGACTAATCTTCTATTGTATTCGATGAATCTGTTGTTGTTGTGTACTACTGTCTATATTCTGTCAAATAATATATTTTGTAACCTGTGCAAAAATCAGAAAAGTAAAAAAATAAAACCTAATATTCATACTAATGGCGCATCACTACAGAGTGCGCCATTAGTATGCCAAAGGATACTAATGGCGCATCACTACGGAGTGCGCCATTAGTATGCCAAAGTATACTAATGGCGCATCACCAAACAGTGCGGCATTAGTATTCCAAGTATACTAATGGCACATCCATCCGAAGTGTGCCATTAGTGTGCCAAAGCACATGGTTAAATATGGCCCCTGGGAGGCATACTAATGGCGCATGGTGTTATATACTAATGGCGCACTGCGTGGTGCACCATTAGTATACCAGATACTAATGGCGCACCAGTGATGCGCCATTAGTAGGCAAAACTGGTGCGCCATTAGTAGGCCTTTTCCTAGTAGTGCCAATCAGGGATTGAAATACTGAAAGGATGGTAGGAAAAATACCGTACCCTGTTTCCTTCATATCAATATCACCGATGACAACATTAGCGGACTTGCCGCTCTTCTCATGTTCGCGCTCCTCAAAGCGGTTAGGACACTTCAGAGCCCAGTGATTAGGATCACCGCAGACATGGCAAAGTCCCTTCCCCTTCTTATGAGAATTCTTCTTGAAGTTGATAGAATGTGATGGCTTGTTCTTTGTATCATACTTGCCTTTGCCCTGAGTTTTGTTCTTATTGTTTTTGAACTTGTTGGGCTGGGAGTTCTTCTTCTGTACCATGTGGGCACGAGAAGCTCCCTCAGCAACTCAAGCACGTGTGTCCTTTGCTCTCGCCTTCTCTTCAACATCAAGAGTACCAATGAGATCCGCAACGGAAAACTCCTGTCTCTTGTGTTTCAGGGAAGTATTAAAATTGTTCCACGAAGGTGGAAGTTTGGCAATGATGCCTCTGACAACAAATTTGTTCGTCAAGACACACTTGAAGTACTCAATTTCTTTTGCGAGCGACTGTATCTCATGAGCCTGCCGTACAACAGAGCGCTCATCAGTCATCTTGTAGTCACAGAATTGCTCCATGACGTACAACTCGCTGCCGGTGTCCGAGGCACCAAATTGGCCTCGAGCGCAGCCCACATGTCCTTGCCTTTTTCAAACGACATATACGAATCCACAATGGAATCATCCAAAACACTCAGAAGAGCACCTTTAAAGAGAGTATCGATCTCTTCAAAAGCTTCCAGTTATGTTGTATTAAGATCGCCCTTAGGCTTGCCCTTGGTGGCGTCATAGCAGCCCATGGACTGAAACCAGTAGACTGCTCTCGTGCGCCACCTCTCATATTGCGCCCCCTTAAAGGAGGGCGGCTTCAGATGCACAACAAAACCACTCGGAGTAAATTGCCTATAATTAGGTTTTTGGATTGTTGGAAATATGAGAAAGTTACTACAAGATTTAATCCGAATAATTAGAAGATAAATCATGACTTAAGTAGCAGAGATTAAACTAATCATGCGAACTAGCATAGCAGATGAACAGATCACATCTAGGGAACATACTAGAAACATGAATTCTACTACGATCTCGGAC
The DNA here is from genome assembly GCF_018294505.1 of Triticum aestivum. Classification (NCBI taxonomy): domain Eukaryota; kingdom Viridiplantae; phylum Streptophyta; class Magnoliopsida; order Poales; family Poaceae; genus Triticum; species Triticum aestivum. Next base: position 736,768,518 of record NC_057812.1, read on the forward strand.
AGGAAGGATAGAATCACATACGGTGCAGCGGGAGCAGCACCGCCAGCGTTGACGTTGTCGCCCATGTCGTTGAGGATGAGGTTGCCGAGGTCGGGGAAGAAGTCGTTGTTCGCGAAGTCCTCGCTACCAGCAGTCGCGCGAGTCCGCTCCCCAAAAACCTGATCGCCCCTCTCCCGTATGGGATCACGAGAGGCGGGGTTCCGGAGGCCTGATGTCCCTTCTCCCGGTGCACGCCGAAAGGAGGGATGGAGAAGACTTGCTTGGCGGCGCAATGATCTGGAACGGTGGTGAGAAACTATACGAGGCGGCGGCGGCTAGGGTAGACGTCCGCCTGACTATATAGTGCGGGCCGGGCAGGTCGTGGGAGTAAACCCCACATCTGAGTCCTCACGATCCAAAAGAATCGGAAACAGTTCATTAATTAATGCGTCCGTTAATTATTAATTAATGACTCATTAATTTTCCCGAGCAGCAAAAATATAGACAACGTGCATAGCTCTGTCCTCGGCTCGGCTCAATCCCGTAACCCGCGGCGCGTCGTGACGAGGCGAGGTGAGCGAGGAGGAGGAGCGCGCGTGTAAGTCTCCTCTTCTCATGCTCATACAAGTGGTAGAAGAGCTCACATTATAAAGAGGTGCAACTCTCTCTCAACTTCCGGGGTGGGACTAAACTTTAGCCTCACTCACTCCACTCACATGTGTGCATGAATGGGCCAAGAGAATTTCAAAATTTTACTTGGGCTTTGGGCCAAAGGCCTACTAGCAAAATTCCAGCAACTTCTGCAGCAGCTCGAGGACGAGGAACTCGGGGTCGGGAGGAGGAGCTCGAGGACCTGCCTCCAGGACATGAGCACGCTGCCGGAGCTGGCAAGTCGCGGGATTTGCAGAAAAGGGAATCGCTTCCCTCCTGATTTCCTGGTGCGGACGAAGAGAAGCGGCGAGACGATGGGGAGAAGGCGTTCGGTGCGTGCCAAGGCGATGGAGCAGGCAGCGACGCGATGGAGCAGGCGGCCGGCACATGGGGCGGCGACGGAGCAGTGAAGCGGTCGGAGTGAGAACTGCATAGTTTGTTGGAAGAAAGGGGAGGTGCTTTTCGCAAAATGTTGTCGGAGAGAACTTTTCCTAGACGGAAGGAGTACTAATGATACTCTCCTGCTACCTTGGTACTTTAGTATGGTACGACTTTGCTGAAAAAGCCATTGTTTGTAGTACTAAAAAATTATAGGAATAGGATCCGCTGACATCAATTTACTACTTTGGATTAATTATTGTCCGAGGACCATCTAAAGATAGATTTCCAAATACTGAAGGCGAGTTAGTCTATTCATTCGTCTGTGTTGTACATTATGCAACAGTGAAACTACAACACAAAAAATTGTTAACTTGTAATGACATACCAGACCATGATATCATCATGTAGATCCGCTACTTCTCTTCCCCGATCAGACCATCGGTTGCATATATCACATCCGGTTGCATACGTATTTGCTTTTTTTGCTTTGAGCTTAGTATGTCATTTTGTGCAGAGTACAGCCAATTCATTTCTTCTGCTTGATATGTTATAACATGAAAGAATGTATCTCACCAGATTTGTTACATTTTCTAGGTTTATGAAAAAATGGAGATGGTGGGCTCCTGATGGCGAAGTAATTGTGATGAAGTGTGGATGTCCCTGTTGAGACAAAGCATCAGGATTGGCGGCAATTAACATGCTCCTGACTTTATGTTTGCTCCTTTGCATATCCAGAATTAGCAGTGCCAGGCGGTGTAGGTTCTTTAAGTCAACTTATTACATTGGTGTTAAAATTTACATGTACGAATTCATGTTAAGCTCTGCATTTTTATTCTCTTGCCAAGTCTCCTGCCATTACTATTGATTTTCGCTATAACAGTTGAAGTCATTATGAATCTGGTTTTTGTATTCTTTTCAAACTTGCAATGTTAACAGTGTTTATATATTTCTTATGCATCTCTAATGCTATTAATGAACATATTTCTTATGCATTCTTTTTGAAACTTGCAATGTTAACAGTGTTAACATATTTCATATGCATCTCTAATGTTACCAATGGATGTAAGGACTGATATGTTGCTCCCACCTACATCACTGTTTTTTGCAAGCACCGTTTCTTTCTGTTGCAATATTAATTTGGATCTTTCAATTGTGAAGTGCCATCTTCTGCACTTTACTCTATAGGCACAATGGTACTAATTTGTGTTCAATCTCAGTATGAAATTTATCTGAATTCTGTATAGCTTGCATAGTGCCTGGGTTCATTAGCGCATTCTATTATTATTTGTGTAGATCTTCCATATTATCACTAGCAAGATGAAGCCTGTCAAGTATTGGCCACTACTATCTGCATTAGCTTCGCCTCAGAAAATACCCTTTTCACTGGGAAGGAGAAAGTATTAATTCTTAGTAATGGTCAGCTATAAGCTACCGTAGATGTTCTTTGATTAATAAAGACAATGGCCTACTTATCGATGTTCGCAGCGCTTCGTTCCCAATTGTCTGTTATCTCATTATTTTTATGAGCAGCTAACATTTGTTGCAATACTTAATCTTGCCGATATGAACTACTTGGCTATAGTTATAGAACTTAGGTACTTATGCTTTGTACTGAACTTGATGCAATCGCGTTCAAATTAGTTGTCCTGA
>NC_057812.1:736771947-736775688 GCF_018294505.1 Triticum aestivum
GCTACAATTGTGGTGTTGTTGCTTAACAGCCAAGCCACCAAGTTGTATAATTTCTATCCTCTTAAGTATATAATTGATATGTACTGCGTCTAGAAAATATGTATAATTCTATTTTTTAATTAGAATGTATTACATAATTCTATCATTTGCTAAGATTGGGAGATTTAAATTAAAATGTCTAGCAATATTTCATGTTTAATATGGAATTGTTAGAGTAAATCGATATTGATACATCGACAATGACTTTGAATCTATGAGTATCAGACGAAAGGTAATATACAAAATTTATTTTGTCACGACAATTGGATTTGGACGCACTTAAGTGTTTACTAGTAACACTGTCTATATTATTTTAATGATTGTGCGCCCTGGTTCTAGTTTCGTCATGGGCCTCCATAATCTTAGGACCGGCCATGTCCTCCTCACTTCTTCCGCGCGCGCAGCCAGCTAGATCGCTCGATCGATCGCCAACGGAAGGAAGGAATGATGGATCCTTGGAGAGCAACTAGTTGGCGAGCTCTTCTTCAGGAGCCTCCCAACGATCACTTGGGTGTGGGCTGAGAGCGCGTCACTTGGCGCGCTCTCAGCCGCCGCCACATGTTGCACTCCCTTCGTATTTCGTTTTTTATTTTTACACACGCGTTTTCGGCTTTTGAAACGCTTTTTTCTGTTTTTTCAATTTTTTTTGTTTTCCACCATCTTCCTTTGCTTTTGGGTCAAAAAAAATTTAAAAAAAATCATGAAAACAGTTCTTTTTCTTCCGTAGGAGGCACGATTTTGCTTCCGCAAGAGACACGACCGTGCCTTTTGGAAATGGAGAAAAAAAACGCATTTTTTGTTTTTTTCCTTCCGCTATAGGTATGGTTTTGCTTCCGCTAGAGGCACGGTTATGCTTTCGCGAGAGACATGCCCGTGCCTCTCGGTCTCGGACAGAAAAACAAAACACATTTTCTGTTTTTCTTCTTCCGCCAGATGTACAGTTTTGCTTCCGCAAGAGGCACGGTTGTGCTTTCGCGAGAAGTACGTATGTGCCTCCTGGAAACAGAAAAGAAAACATTTTTCCCTTCCGTTAGAGGCACGGTTTTGCTTCCGTGAGAGGCATGGAACTCATCCCATCCTCTTTTTGGATCGCAAAGGAAGGAAGGAAAAAAAGCTCGATACGGCACGCTGGTCATGCATGCGTCCCTCGCAGCAAAAATACTTTATACATGCATGCATGCTATCTGGTTGGCTGGTGTCAGGGGCAGGCCCAAGATTTTAAGAGTGTATTCAGAATTCTAAAGGCGGTTTTTTGAAAGCCTAAACCCAATTTTTGGTCTATATAACTGATTATGGTATTAGTCTATACAAATTGGACAATACATAAAGGTATAGCATAGTATAACAGATTCACACCAACATCTAAGATATATAGAGATATATTTTTCTTTTCGTAAAAACGGTTACATTTTATGTGATAACTTTTCAACTAGAAATATTTCGGTACGGAGGGAGTACATGCACACCCACAACACAACAACATGCATGCAGGTATGGTGTCTCGGCTCTGGCATGAGCGCGTTGGGTTAACCTTCTACAACAATGCGATCAATGCACCATGTCCTTGCTCCTCGCAGCCTTGGAGGAGTCTCACTGTGAATGGGCGCTTTCAGTGCGCCACACGACAACCTCTTCCAAGGGAAAGGGCAAGGCATCGGCCGCGGACGGTGGCCATCCAACCTGAGCTTGGGGAGACATCGGCCGCGGACGGTGGCCATCCAACCTGAGCTTGGGGAGACATCGACCATCACGGCTTCTGTGCCGGCGGAGGTGGTTTTGACGGCGGGCGAGATGAAGTGAAGACGATGGAACATGACGAAGGCACGATCGCGTCTTGCGCCCATGACCTCGTTTCGGAGGACCGCCTCCTTCCGGCATGGTGTCGGCCGTCCCTCCTCTCCTCCTAACCTATATATACTTGAGGTATTTGCCCTTTTCTATTCACAGTTTTTGGAGCCTCCGCTAGTTCATCTAGTTCTAGTTCTAGTTGGTCCTAGTTACCGGTTAGAGCTAGGCCTAATCCTCATTATTAGAAGCCCGGTGTGGTTCTAATTCTCCGACAATAATTATCATCAACGGTTCGAGGGACTCCAAGTATAATCTACACAGACTCGCCTACTTCTGTTGCAACTCCGGAGTCGGTAAGGATCGTTGATCCAGACCCTATATGCATCTTTATATTGTTCCTGGGTGATCGCTGGGAGATTTTTATTTCTATTACGTGTACCAACACCAGGCTGGTGTCATCATGTGACAACCCTATGCCCACCCAGCATGACGCAAACAAAGGGGCGCCAAAGTCGACTACATTCCACGGCGATGAAAAGCGGAGCATGCATCCAAAAATACGCTAAACGACCAGGACCAGCAACATCCAGAGCAGAATTGGAAAGCTCCTGCTGATTTGAATAATACCAACCGGTGGAACCGCCCCACAAGGCAACCCGACACCCATCGGCATGACACACACAAGTAGGGTGGGCGTTCAATTTATATGGTTAATGAGGTTCAGTTCATTCGGGTTTGTTGAATTTCGGTTTATGTAGAATGACAACAAAAATAATGACAAAAAAATTGGCACCAAACCTTATGAACAAAAAGTTATCAGTTTAGTTTGTTCGGTTGACCGGAAAAATGAAATACGTCTGCATCATCATCAAGTGAAGCAATGTATCATGTAGCGATTTGGTATAGTTTTTACAGACATAGCCATAATCATCTCAAAAAATATATAGTTGGGAATTACTCCCTCTGTCCCATAATATAAGAGCGTTTTTACACTAAGCACTCATATTATGGGACAGAGGGAGTAGTATTTGCGTCCAACCGAGATACTATAATCGATGCACTAGACCGATAGGCTTGTGCTTGCATGAATCTATGTACAATTACCAAAGCAACACACTAGATAGCTAGCGACTTAAACTACTCGGCTAGCTTGTTTTGCTTGCGCCCGAGAGAGACGAGGGTGTCAGACTCACAATTCCGTTAGGTGGCTTCTTGCAATCTGGAGGTTCATGCGTCGGAAGGTGCTTTCCACCGGAAGCCTTAGGTGTCCTGAAATATCCCGCAGTTGTTGCACCCCTTTCCCTGGACGAGGGGTTAGGGTTCATCTCGGCGTAGGTCTCCGATTGCCGTACGAAGACATAGACATGCCTCTCAGTCGTCTTCTTTTCGATCTGAACATCAACATGCCCACCATGGGCTCTGCAGCCTGACGGCGAGGATGCGGACACAGCCGTAACAAGGTGTAAGACAATAGGTTTGGGGGAACCGGCTCAACCCTCTAGGGATGACCTATCTCATATATATAATGAAGGGGTACAACATTACATCATAGGTACATATACGTATGCAACTATAGAAGCTATACAATCTAACACCCTCCCTCAATCTTAGCCACTTCCTAAAGAATCTAGAAGGGTAAGATTGCGTCGACAAGTCTCGAACTGTGGAAGAGGTAATGGCTTGGTGAAGATGTCTGCAAGTTGATCCTTGAAAGAGATGAACTTGATCTGTAGTTGCTTCTGAGAAACCCGTTCCTGTACAAAATGATAGTCCACTTCGATGTGTTTCGTTCGGGCATGGAATACCAGATTAGCAGATAGGTATGTAGCACCGATGTTATCACACCAAAGAATAGGAGACTGTGATTGAGATATACCCAATTCCTGAAGCAAAGACTGTGCCCAGATAATTTCT
>NC_057812.1:736775833-736776439 GCF_018294505.1 Triticum aestivum
CAGTTGCATTAGCCACAGCCTTATACTCAGCTTCAGTACTGCTACGCGAAACAGTAGCCTGTTTCCGAGCACTCCAGGCGATCAAGGTAGAACCAAAGAACACAGCATAGCCCCATGTGGATCGCCTGTCATCCGGACTGCCAGCCCAATCCGCATCAGAATACGCCGAAATGACCCCAGAGGGGTTCGGTCGAATGTGCAAACCATAGGACAACGTGAAGCGAATGTAGCGCAAGATGCGCTTCACCGCAGACCAATGAGTGTCACGAGGTGCCTGAAGATACTGACATACTCTGTTGACAGCAAAGGATATATCTGGACGTGTGATCGTCAAATACTGCAACCCACCAACAATACTCCTGTACTGTGTCGCATCAGCGAAAGACAGGAGATCACCATCAGTAGTAGTAATCCTGTCAGTAGCAAACATTGGTGTAGTAGTCGGTTTGCACTTAAGCATCCCGGACCGCTGCAACAAATCCAAAGAGTACTTCTTCTGTGTCATAACAAGACCATTGGGAACAGAAGAAACTTCCACACCGAGGAAGTAGTGAAGCTGTCCAAGATCTTTGACCGCAAAATCAGCACCAAGAGACCGAACAAGAG
>NC_057812.1:736778378-736779561 GCF_018294505.1 Triticum aestivum
ATATAGGCATACCTGCTCCATTGGCGGTGTGGATCTTGTCGGAGCCGTGGTAGGGTTCGCGAGTATGGAGCTTGCCCATCTCACTCGTCAGATGCTCTGTGGCCCCAGAGTCCATGTACCAGTGGGGACCAACAGAGTAGGACTGAGTGTGCCCTTGCTGTTTTGTGGACACCGACCGATCTGCCATGGCCACCTGACGGCAAAGTTGTGCGTGTCCTTGCCATCATTGCCGAGACCCAGAAAACTCTTCTGAAAACGTTTGTGACACTTAGAGGACCAGTGCCCTTCAATGCCACAGAGCTGACACACACGCTTACCGCCAGCCCCTGGTAATGTCGCGGTAGCAGGGGGGCCGAGGCAGGCAGCGATAGTAGCCCCGAAGGGGTCCGAGAAGATGAAGAAGGGCGGCCACCCTTGGTGGCAGCGTTGGCCCCCACTGACCTTGGAGCGGCGCGACTCAACCCGTTGTTCCATGAGAAGGAGACTGGAAAAGACCTCATGCGCCATCATGGGGTTTGAGTTACCCCACTCGTTGATGATCTCAACCAAGGCGTCATACTCCTCATCGAGACCATTGACAATGAACGAGTTGAACTCGGAGTCGGTGAGGGGCTGTCCGATGGAGGCCAACGTGTCGGCAAGGCCCTTGACTTTGTTGTAGAATTCAGTGGCCGTGGAGTCCAGCTTTTGACACTCACCAAACTGGCGATGAAGCGTGGAGACACGAGCATGCGACTGTGCCGCAAACGAGCGCTCGAGAATGTTCCATGCATCATGAGACGTCTTGGCGAAGACAACAAGTCCAGCAACAGCCGGAGTGAGCGACCCCTGGATGGAGGAGAGGTTCGCCTGGCCCTGCCCTATCCAAACACGGTGCGCCGGATTGTAGACCGGGCCGTGCACGCTATCCACCAGCGCAGGGGGACAGGGGAGAGACCCGTCGACATAGCCCAGGAGATAATGACTCCCAAGGAGCGGAAGGACCTGTGCACGCCAGAAGATGTAGTTGTCTGATGATAGCTTGATGGTGATGAGATTACCAAAGTGGAAAGGCAGTGGCGGCAGAGAGCCCGCGGTGTAGGCTGCCGGAGGCGTATATGCCGTAGAGGCAGAGACCGCGGGTGCAGTCGTGGGAGCAGACGGTGGGATGGCCGCGGGAACAGGCGTTGAAGTGGCCGGGCCC
>NC_057812.1:736779571-736782438 GCF_018294505.1 Triticum aestivum
AAGAAACTTCCACACCGAGGAAGTAGTGAAGCTGTCCAAGATCTTTGACCGCAAAATCAGCACCAAGAGACCGAACAAGAGCAGCAGCGGCCGACTGAGAGGAACTGACGAGGATAATATCATCCACATAGACCAGCAGATACATGGTAACTTCAGGCCTTTGTAGAAGAAATAACGAAGAGTCAGCAGCTGATGATGCAAAACCATGAGCACGAAGGGCTGTCGCAAGACGAGCATGCCAAGCACGAGGAGCTTGCTTCAGACCATAGAGTGCGCTGGTGAGCCGACACAGATAATCAGGACGATCAGGATCAGAGAACCCGGGAGGCTGCCGCATATATACCTCCTCTTCCAGAACACCATCGAGAAAAGCATTCTGCACATCAAGTTGACGAAGAGACCAACCCCGAGTAACTGCAAGAGAGAGAAGAAGCCTGATAGTAGTAGGTTTAACCACTGGACTGAAGGTGTCTTCATAATCAAGACCATAACGCTGCCGAAAACCTCTAGCAACCAGTCGCGCCTTGTAGCGCTCGATAGAACCATTAGAATGCTTCTTCACTTTGAAAACCCATTTAGAATCAGTAACATTAACACGAGGTGGTGGCGGAACAAGGGTCCATGTCTGATTACGAAGAAGAGCATGATACTCCTGCTCCATGGCCTCTCGCCAATGAGGTATACTCAGAGCAGCTTGATACATACGATGCTCAGAGGTAGGATCCGCACGAGCAGCAGCTAGACATGCAGCCAACCAAGCAACAGTACCATCAGTGCGGTGTTTGGGCTGAAAAACACCACTGCAACTCCGTGTGTGTGGTCATTGAGGAACCATAGGAGCCACAGGAGCTGGAGAGGACTCAGGTGATGAATACGGCGATGGCGATGACGACTCGGCCAGCGATGGAGAGGCCTCAGAGAGCACCGGTGAGAGCACACTGGAGGCAGGTGTGCTCGGCCCAGGCGAGGACAGCCCGGGCAAAACCGGCGAGGCAGGCCGAGGCGGTGAGGCCGGCTCAGGGGCCAGAGGCACCGAGGCCGGTGGAGCCGAGCGAAGCGGCGAGGCCGGCTTAGAGGCCAGGGGCACCGAGCCGATCGGCCCAGCTAGCGACTCAGGCAGCCCAGAGGCCAGTGGCGCCGGTCCAGAAGCCGGGGGCGCCGAAGCACATGGCGCGGTGCCTGCACCATGGTTAGGCAACAAAATAGGAGAGTATGAAATATCATCAAATTGGTCAGATGCAACAGAGGATGAATGCAAAGATGGTGGTTCAGCAGTGGACACAGGGAGCTTGGCAAAGGGAAAAACATGCTCATCAAACACGACATCCCGAGATATATAGACACGATTTGTGGGAACATGAAGACATTTATATCCTTTATGGAGAGAGCTATAGCCAAGAAAGACACACTTCTTGGAACGAAACTCAAGCTTGCGCTTGTTATAAGGGCGAAGATGTGGCCAGCAAGCACACCCAAAAACCTTAAAAAATGTATAATCAGGTTGTTCATTAAGGAGAACCTTAATGGGAGTCTTCATGTTCAAAACACGAGTGGGACTACGATTTATGAGAAAACATGCAGTGGTGAGAGCATCACTCCAGAAGCAAAACGGAACCGATGCATGGGCCAAAAGAGTAAGACCAGTTTCAACAATGTGACGATGCTTACGTTCCACAGAACCATTCTGTTGATGTGTATGTGGACATGCTAAACGGTGAGCGATCCCAAGCGACTGAAAGAAGGAGTTGAGGTTGCGATATTCATCCCCTCCCCCCAGTCCGACTGAACATGAACAATTTTGTGCTTGAGAAGGCGTTCAACATGTTTCTGAAACTGAACAACAATGTCAAACACATCAGATTTGCGTTTAATAAGATAAAGCCAGGTAAAACGACTATAAGCATCAACGAAACTGATATAATAATTGTGACCACTGACAGAAGTCTGAGCTGGACCCCATACATCTGAAAACACATGTTCTAAAGGATGTTTCACCTCACGACTAGACTCCGAAAAAGGAAGTTGATGACTCTTCCCCTGCTGACAAGCGTCACACACTGCTACATCTTTATTGCTAGACATGCTAGGAAGCTCATGACGACGCAAAACATGACGAACGATAGGTGTGGCCGGGTGACCAAGACAAGCATGCCACTGTGACGGAGATACCCGAACTCCACTGAAAACGCGAGCGACACCAGGATGCTCCAGACGATAGAGGCCCTGGCACAGCCGCCCGCTAAGAAGAATGTCCCTTGTGCCCCGATCCTTAATAAAAAGATCAAAAGGATGAAATTCACAAAGCACATTATTATCACATGTAAGTTTAGGAATAGAAAGGAGATTACGTGTCACAGAGGGAACTCTAAGCACATTACGAAGTTGAAGACTCCTATTTGCATGCCTAGTGAGAAGAGATGTTTGACCAATATGAGATATAGGCATACCTGCTCCATTGGCGGTGTGGATCTTGTCGGAGCCGTGGTAGGGTTCGCGAGTATGGAGCTTGCCCATCTCACTCGTCAGATGCTCTGTGGCCCCAGAGTCCATGTACCAGTGGGGACCAACAGAGTAGGACTGAGTGTGCCCTTGCTGTTTTGTGGACACCGACCGATCTGCCATGGCCACCTGACGGCAAAGTTGTGCGTGTCCTTGCCATCATTGCCGAGACCCAGAAAACTCTTCTGAAAACGTTTGTGACACTTAGAGGACCAGTGCCCTTCAATGCCACAGAGCTGACACACACGCTTACCGCCAGCCCCTGGTAATGTCGCGGTAGCAGGGGGGCCGAGGCAGGCAGCGATAGTAGCCCCGAAGGGGTCCGAGAAGATGAAGAAGGGCGGCCACCCTTGGTGGCAGCGTTGGCC
>NC_057812.1:736782448-736787509 GCF_018294505.1 Triticum aestivum
GCTGCTCACCGTCCGCCCGCTTGCCGCGTGCCTGACCACGCCGACGCAGCCGCTCATCGTACGCCTTCAGGCGCCCGAGCGCGTCGTCGAAGAGCAGCGTCTCCAGGTCGCAGAACTGCTCCATCCCCGGCACCGCTGCGTACAGGCGATCGGGAACGCAGTCCAGCAGCTTTTTCACCAGGGCTGCGTCCTCGAGCGTCTCTCCGAGCCCTGCAAAACGCGCCACCATGGCCCCGAGCTTGCCGGCGAAGTCGTCCAGCGTGTCGCCGCTCGCCATGCGCAGAAGCTCGAACTCCCCGCGCAGCGTGCCGAGCCGCACAGCGCGCACGCGATCCACGCCCACGAACCTGGCCTTCAAGCTCACCCACACCTCTGCAGCCATCTTCTTTGACGCCACCTACAGCAACAAGTTCTCCGCAAGCGCGCCCAACAGGTATGCCCGCGCAGGTTTGTCCTTCTTCGCGATCACCGCCGCCGCCGCGTCCTCTGGCACGACCACCGCCTCCTACAGCCCGGCCGCGTCGAGATTGGCCTCGACCTTGATCACCCACGCGGTGTAATTCTCGAGATTGGCGACCGAACGTGGCTCTGATACCAATTGTTGGAACCTCCAGTCCCTCGCCTCGCTCCACCTGGCTCTCCCTGTCGTCGTCACGCAATCTCACCGGAGAAGAAAGGGAAGAAGGAAGAAGAACACGATGACACGGTGGTTTTTCCCGGCGCCCGAACGCCAACTCCACGAGCTCGTACTCGTAAAACCCCCCGCCCCGTTACAACGATCAGCCGCCGCGGCTTTATACCCGGAGCCAGCGACTGGGCACGCACCCACGCTCCCTCCCCCTCGCGCCCGCGATCCGCTCGCCATGCTCGTGCCCACGACGTGCTCCGACGCGCACGGGTCACGACGGGCCACCAGCTGATCGCACGCGACCACCCCGCGCAGCTCGCCAACGGCCTGCGGTCACCCGCACACACACTGCGCCCATCCGCACGGACATGCCCGTGCTGGACCTACGCGCACGCACGCACTACTCGCCACGGTCCCGACGCGTCCAACTCGCCCGGCGCGCGCCCGTACACGCGCCCGGCTCGTTCGACACCTCGCCGTGGCTTATTGCCTAACATTTTATACCCGGGCCACGCCAGGGCACACACCCCACGTCCCTACCCACTCGAGCGTTTGATCCGGCCTACTCTGGCCGCGCCCACGACGCGCGTGCACACGCCCCGGTCGCGGTGAGCCTGCAACAAATCAACTCGTCCAGCCCTTCACGTTCGCCCTAGTCCTGCGCATCGGGTGCACTCGCACACACATACCCGCGCACACACTCACGCACACACACATGACATACACTAGTCGGACAATGCCCATACAGAGACACGTGCCCGCCACGGTGCTCGCCACGTCCGGCGCGGCACACACTACTCGCCGTGCTATCGTGGCTTATTTCCTGTCAGTCCCTAAGCCACGTCTACCGGAGGGCCGGCTCGTCGACGTCAATGTCGGCGAGGAGAGCCTTCTCCGCCTCCTCCGCCTTCTTCGGCTCCGTGCAGTCCCGCCAGAAATGCCCGCGTTGGCTGTAGATGTAGCATCGTCCGTGTCGCTTCCCTCCGCCGCACGACGCTGTGCTGCTGCCAGTGTCTTCATAGTCGAAGCCGCCGCCGTGCCGCCTACTCAACTGCTCGCTCGCCCGCTCACCACCGGCCTACGCATGTCGCCGCGACCTCTCATCAAAAGCTTTCAGCCGACCCAGTACCTCCTAGAATAGCAACGTGTTGACATCGCAGAACTTCCCGGGACCGACCCGCGACCTCTCATCAAAAGCTTTCTGGCGACAACGATTACAGGTGGTCTGGGACCGAGTTCAGGAGCTTCTTCACTGTCGACGGATCATCCAGCGTCCACCCTAGCCCCGCGTAGTGTGCCACCATGCTACCGATCTTCCCGGGAACGCGTCCGACGTCTCTTCGTCCGCCATGCGCACTCGCTCGAACTCGCCGCGAAGAGTGCCCAGCTGCACCGCCCTGACCCAATCCACGCTGACGAACCGTGTCTTAAGGCTAATCCACAGCTCCGCTGCCGTCTTCTTTGACGAAACTTGCAGCAAGATGTCCTCGGTGAGCGCCCCGAGCAGGTAAACCCTTCCCGTCTTGCTCTTCTTTGCATCGACCGCCGTGGCGTCCGCCAGAGCCACCGCATCCCATAGGCCCTGCACGTGGAGGTTCGCCTCCACCTTGATCTCCTTTTACGATCCCATAGGCCCTGGAGCCATCTTAAAATTTGCCTAGAGTCTTAGCGGAAGGAAATGAGAATATAAGTTGTAGTTTCTATTAATAGTTTGTTGTACGATGAAGGAAAAAAAGAATATACTTTTTATGATCAACGATCTCAGGGCAAAGAATAAAAAGATGTGGACTGTCCATAATAGTTGAGACCATCTTAAAATTTTCTTGGCATCTTAGAGGAAGGGAATGCAAATTTAAAATGGTTCGGTTTCGGTTTTCAGTTTTTGGGTTGAAAGTACCCACCCCTACACACAGAGGGAAATGAAACTGGATCTTAGATAATCATTGGTAGTTGCTATTAATAATCCGTGGTACGATGAAGGAAAACCGAATTTCTTTTTTATGATCAACGATCTTAGCGTAAGGAATAAAAGAATATGGATTGTACGTAATAGTTGAGACCGTCTTAAATGTTGCCTACCGTCTTAGCGGAAGGGAATGAGAATTTAAATAGTAGCTGCTATTAATGATACGTGGTACAATGAAGGAAAAAGAAAAGAAAAGAAAAATTGATGATCAACAATCTTAGCACAAGGAATAAAAATAATATATGATCAACTATCTTAGCGGCATGGAATAAAAGAGAAGAGAAAAAAAAGACTTACTTCACTGGTTAGCTAGGCCGCCAGTGAATGCTTTTTTCCTCGGCAGACCTGATAGGCCAAGCTTAGCTAGGATAAGCTTGGCTCATTTCTGCGTCGTGGGAGTCGCCTCAGCAAACTCGATCGACCAGCGACCAACTAGCATGGCTGGTCCGCGAATGCTTCCTAAGCCGATACAGCGATCAGTGCAAGGCTATTTAAACAGGCCAGATTGCTTGCACGGGAGCGGTGTGGGACTACACCATCGAGCCGAGCCGTGTGGCTGGCCGCGTTGCTCGTTCCAGCCGTGGTGTGGTCGGCATCAACCAACTTGGACAGCCTTCCATACTTATCCAACGTCTGCCGTCCGATCTGGGCCAGATATTCAGGTACACTGTCGTCGCCGTACTACTTGGCCGCTCGAAACTGTAGTCTCGGCCAAGCTAATGCAGAGATTGTAGTTTGGTTTTCAGTTAAAATAAGGGCATGCATGCATGCGGTCGGATGGGACGCGCTCATGCATGCAGCGTGCTAGTGGGATGGTGCGCCATGCACGTACCCGTTTCTTTTCCTTTGTTTTCTTCCGGACGTGGACGACGCCATGTGAGCTAGCTTTTGAGCTTTGTAATCACATAGGAAAAGGAATGAGAAAACAGAAAACGCTGCCAGCACAAATATCCCTCGCTTGTTCATGTCCATCTCTCTCTCTCTCTCTCTGATCTAGCTAGTTTAACAACGACAATTGGCATTAGAGCTACCTGGTGTTTGATCCACTCTTGGTGGCCGGCGGTGTTTGATCCGTGACGCACAATGTTAGATAGCATTTCAGAGAAGAACAAGGCCGGGACAAAGGGAGGCACCAAGTCACCACCGAAATCGCCGCCCATGACGCGTCTGACCGCCGATGGGAGAGGCGCACCAACTACATGGAGTGGTCGCTATTCATGTAGATCAAGCTGCAAGCGGCTGGGCTCTGGCGCGTGCGCGATGGTACCGAGGACGAGCGCGAGGACCGGCAAGCCCTCTCCGTCATCCTCACCGGCATGCCGCCTGAGATGATGCGAGTACTGGCGGCCATGGACACTCCCAAGGTCGCTTGGGAGATGATCGAGACTCTCCGGATGGGAGCGCGTGTGCAAGGCCAAGGCGCAAGTGCGCCACCGGGAATTTGAAGGTCTCTAGGGAGATGATCAAGGACGGCGAGTCTATCGAGGTTTTCGTGTTGCGTCTCACCTGCGTGGTAGCTGACCTGGAGTTCTATGGCAATCCAGTGACGGAACACAAAGCCGTCCAGAAGTTCCTCCAGGTCGTGCCGCGCATGTACCCTCGAGTCCCGCTACGACCTCAATGATGCCTCTTAGTCCGCCGGTCGCCTTCGTCTCACTGCAGAGGAATGGGCAGCGCCCCAGCAACATTTCTGGGGCGGCTCTTCCTCGGGCGGTGGCGGAAAAGGCAACTCGCCAAACAAGCCAAAACCGGGCCCTTTGATCCGCGCCCTGATCGCGGGCGCTCAACCCACTATGGGTGACAGGCCACTGTCACCTGCACTATATAAAGAGGTGGGGGTCGATGGCTCACATCACGAGGTTCGTTGCACAGCTGTACGCCCCACCTAATCCCCTACCGATCTAGGGTTAGTGCAGTGCTGATGGGAAGCGCCGCCACCACTTCGCCCACTACTCTCTGCCGTCACCGGTCACCGTCACCATGGTCGGCACCGGTGGCTCCTCGAGCCATAAGCAGAAGGTAAGAACTATCGGAATATCTAGCCTAACCGATCTAGAGGATTCAACACCAGCAACCTCATGCTCGTGGATGGGTACTTGCTGCGGGGCGCTGTTGACTAATATACCTCCTCCTCCAAGACCGTCCTAATAGAAACATAGAGATAGAAAAAATGGAAGGAGCAACATTTTAGGCTTCGCCCCATTGGCTGGTCGACCTGGAAAACATGTCAAACGTCGTCTTACTCGACGCATGACACATGCATCGATCTAGATTCTTCAGCTCGTCCTCTCAGAGTCGGCTCTTCGTCTTATCCAGAGCGGTCCTTGGAACAATCGCAGTACGCCACCGATCTTCCGCCTTCGATCTCTAGGTCCTCACTTCCTTCTTCTCCTTCTCTTTCGTCGACTCCCCCAAAAAAAATTCCACAAACCCTAATCCATGGCCAGGATGGCAAGCTGCAGTTGAG
>NC_057812.1:736791481-736792453 GCF_018294505.1 Triticum aestivum
TCCTCAGAGTGTAGCGCTTCCTGGCCATTGGATCTTTTCTCGGGACACGATGCTCCTTGCCCGGCGGCGGCCCGTCCTTCACCAGCTTCTCCGCATCCATCTTGCCCGAGTGCACTTTAGCACGGGCAAGCGCCCTACGGGCACCTTCGATGCAGACGGAGCGCTTGATTACTTCAAGCCGTGGACAGGCATCCACCAGCCGCCTCACCAGCCCGAAGTAGCTCCCAGGCAGAGCGTCTCCAGGCCAAAGCCGAGCTATGAGGCCCTTTATGGCCTGTTCGGCCACCTTGTGGAGCTCGACCATTTGCTTCAGCTGGTCGCTCAAAGGCACCAGGTGTCCGGCCATAGCATACTGAGACCAGAACACCTTCTCCGTCGAGCTCCCCTCCTCGGCTCGGTAGTAGGCGGCGGCATCAGACGCACTGCGGGGCAAATCTGCGAATGCTCCTGGAGAGGTCCGGACTCGGGTAAGTAACAAGTAATTCACTTTCACGTGCTTGCACGGTCCTTGATGCGCCGCGTCCTCCACCAGTCCTCCTTCTCTAGTGTCGCCTAGAGGGATGCAGCCACTACTTGCGTTGATGCTGCCCCTGCGAGCTCGCGCATGTGTTCTGCCCTGTAGGCATCACCATCAAATGCAGAAGGTCCATGTCGGGCCCAAACTCAAGGACCACCATTTCGGTGCCCCGTGGTTTAGCGACTGCCGTCACTCCAGACCGCCCCCGGCCCTGGCCTAGGGTTTGGTGGGCGCGCTCAATGCCGTCTTCCAGTGGTGGACGAGGAGATCCGGCACGAACCACGCACAGAGAGGAGCTCAACCTCTACTGCCTCTGCATGCCCCCATGTATAGCAGATCCTCATCCCTGCCTTTTCTAATTTCACCAACTCAATTTGGGTTCATAAAGAACATAGTTCATTTTCCTAACTAATGTCAGAACCATGGTGTAAATGCCAACATCTAGTTGGGATACT
>NC_057812.1:736793673-736809552 GCF_018294505.1 Triticum aestivum
CCGGCAAGTCCGGGCTCCGTCTTCACGACAGGGAGCCCCGGCTCAGTCTTGACGGCGGCGAGCCCCGGCTCCGTCTTTGGCTTGACGTAGCGTGGAGGAGCCAAGGAGGGGGCGCGCCTGTCACCCTCGTTGGGCTCGGCCTTGACGCGGAACAGCACCGGCGAGCCGGAAGAGTGGGAGGAGGAGCGGCAGGACGAGGAGGAAGAGGATGAGGAGTTGAACCTCCTGGGTGCCCATGGCCCGGCGCTCCGGCGGGGGGCGGGGCGCCCACGCCCGCGGCAGCAGGGTATGCGAGCGGCTGGTCGTTGCCGCCCTCAAGGTACGCCAGTACCTCATCGAGTGTGCGGCCGGGGACGCCCCACCAGACGCGGCGGCCGTCACTGTTCTTGAGGCCGCCCAGCACCGGCGCCCCGTTGGTGGATGCCAACCGCTGCGCCTGCCGGCGCTGGAAGTAGTCCACCCACGCCGCGCGGTTGTCGGCGCCGTACTTGGGGAGGGCGCGCTGCTCATCCGTCAGGGATGAACGCATGCGGACGACCTCGGCAATGAAGATGCCGGGGTGCGCGTCATCGTCGGGCAACATGGGGATGGGGACGCCTCCGTTGCTGAGCTACCACCCCGTCGGCTCGACGCGCATGTCCGGCGGCGCCGGGATGTTGGCCTCGAACAGCAGCCACGCCACCCACTCCTGGAGTGAGCGGTGGCCGAAGCCGTTGGCCGCTGCGGCGTCGCCGGGGAAGCGTGTTGGAATTTTGCTACTAGGCCTTTGGCCCAAAACCCAACTAAAATTCTGAAATTCTCTTGGCCCATTCATGCACACATGTGAGTGGAGTGAGTGAGGCTAAAGTTTAGTCCCACCCCGGAAGTTGAGAGAGAGTTGCACCTCTTTATAAGGTGAGTTCTTCTACCACTTGTATGAGCATGAGAAGAGGAGACCTACACGCGCGCACCTCCTCCTCCCTCGCCTCGCCACGCGTGACGCGACGCGCCGCGGGTTGCGGGATTGAGGCGAGCCAAGGACAGAGCTATGCACGTTGTCTATATTTTTGCTGCTCGGGAAAAATTAATGAGTCATTAATTAATAATTAACGGACGCGTTAATTACTGAACCGTTTCCGATTCTTTTGGATCGTGACGACTCGGACGTCGGGTTTACTCCCACGACCTACCCGGCCCGCACTATATAGTCAGGTAGACGTCTACCCTAGCCGCCATCGCTTCGTATGGTTTCTCACCACCGTTCCAGATCATTGCGCCGCCAAGCATGTCTTCTCCATCCCTCCTTTCGGCGTGCACCGGGAGAAGAGACAGTAGGCCTCCGGAACCCCGCCTCTCGTGATCCTGTACGGGAGAGGGGCGATCAGTTTTTTGGGGAGCGCACTCGCACGACTGCTGGCAGCGAAGACTTCGCGAACGACGACTTCTTCCCCGACCTCACCAACCTCATCCTCGATGACATGGGCGACAACATCAACGCCGGCGGTGCTGCTCCCGCTGCACCGTATGTGATTATATCCTTCTTGTTCGAGATCGTGGTAGAATTCATGTTTCTAGTATGTGCCCTAGATGTGATATGTTCATCTGCTATACTAGTTCGCATGATTAGTGTAATCTCTGCTACTGTAGTCATGATTTATCTTCTAATTATTCGGATTAAATCTTGTAGTAACTTGCTCATATTTCAAACAATCCAAAAACATGATTATAGGCAATGTACTCCGAGTGGTTTTGCTGCGTATCCGAAGCCGCCTACCTTTAAGGGGGCGTGTTGGTGTCAAAACCGGCGGATCTCGGGTAGGGGGTCCCGAACTGTGCGTCTAAGGCGGATGGTAACAGGAGGCAGGGGACACAATGTTTTACCCAGGATTCGGGCCCTTTTGATGGAGGTAAAACCCTACGCACTGCTTGATTTATTCTTGATGATATGAGTATTACAAGAGTTGATATACCACGAGATCAGAGAGGCTAAACCCTAGAAGCTAGCCTATGGTATGATTGTCTGTTGTCCTACGGACTAAAACCCTCCGGTTTATATAGACACCGGAGGGTGATAGGGTTACACAAGGTCGGTTACAAAGGAGGAGATATCCATATCCGTACTGCCTAGCTTGCCTTCCACGCCAAGTAGAGTCCTATCCGGACACGGGACGCAGTCTTTGATCTTGTATCTTCATAGTCCAACAGTCCGGCCAAAGGATATAGTCCGGCTCTCCGGAGACCCCCTAATCCAGGACTCCCTCAGGGCGCAATATAAGAGGTGGCGCATGAGAGCAGTCTACTGGTTTCAGACCATGGGCTGCTATGACGCCACCAAGGGCAAGCCTAGTAGAAAAGGGGGCTTTGCTCCATGCCGGGTAACCCCATTAGTCCCGGTTCAGTCCAGAACCGGGACCAATGGGGGGCATTGGTCCCGGTTCGTGAGCCCAGGGGGCCGCCCGGGCCATGTGGGCCACTGGTCCCGGTTCATGTGGACCTTTTGGTCCCGGTTGGTGGGATGAACCGGGACCAATGGGCCTCGCTCCTGGTCCACAACCATTGGTCCCGGTTCGTGCCTCAAACCGGGACTAAAGATTAGACCTTTAGTCCCGGTTTGAGGCACGAACCGGGACTAATGGGGATGAGACCTTTAGTCCCGGTTCGTGCCACAAACCGGTACTAAAGGTTTATATAGACACCGGAGGGTGTTAGGGTTACACAAGGTCGGTTACAAAGGAGGAGATATCCATATCCGTACTGCCTAGCTTGCCTTCCACGCCAAGTAGAGTCCTATCCGAACACGGGACGCAGTCTTCGATCTTGTATCTTCATAGTCCAACAGTCCGGCCAAAGGATATAGTCCGGCTGTCCGGAGACCCCCTAATCCAGGACTCCCTCAGGGCGTAATATAAGAGGTGGCGCACGAGAGCAGTCTACTGGTTTCAGACCATGGGCTGCTACGACGCCACCAAGGGCAAGCCTAGTAGAAAAGGGGGCTTTGGTCCAGGCCGGGTAACCCCATTAGTCCCGGTTCGGTCCAGAACCGGAACCAATGGGGGCATTGGTCCCGGTTCGTGAGCCCAGGGGGCCGGCCTGGGCCACGTGGGCCATTGGTCCCGGTTCATCTGGACCTTTTGGTCCCGGTTGGTGGGATGAACCGGGACCAATGGGCCTCGCTCCTGGCCCACAACCATTGGTCCTGGTTCATGCCTCAAACCGGGACTAAAGATTAGACCTTTAGTCCCGGTTTGAGGCACGAACCGGGACTAATGGGGATGAGACCTTTAGTCCCGGTTCGTGCCACAAACTGGTACTAAAGGTCCCATTTTCAAACTCTACCCCCCCTGTGGATCGCCTTTTCAGTTTTAAAAAAAATAAAAGAAAATGATGGAAATTTCAAGAAAATAAAAGAAAAAAAGTTTCCCATGTGATATGTGGTCTAGTTCTTGGGAAAATTTGCAAATGTGAATTTTGACTTTATTTGCAAAATCTCTCTAAAATTTGTAAAAATAGGCATAACTTTTGCATACTAACTCGGATGAAAAAGTTTTTTATATGAAAAATCATCTACTCGAAAAGTTACATCCGAATTTAATCGGGGGTACCCCGTTAAACATTTTCAAAATTCTAAAAAACCTAATTGAAAAAATTTACGGGGCTTTTAAGATCTAGAGTGAAAAAAATCGAAAAAATTTCAAACAGTGGGCAAACTGTGGTCAAACAATGGTCAAACTAATTATTCTAGAATATTAGTGTTACTAAATAATTATTGCAGTTATTTCAATTTTGGTCAAATCTGGTCAAACTGTGGTCAAACAATGGTCAAACTAATTATTCAAGAAATATTAGTGTTACTAAATAATTATTGTTTTTTAAAACAATAGTTTCAAAATAGAACTATGAAATGTGTCACTTCATGCTCAAGCAAAATTCCTGAAGGTTAATAGGATTGACATCTTAGTATTGTCAGGAAAACAATAAGTGCAGACTTGGAGCAAGGGAGAATAGAACCCGGAAGTTAAGCGTGCTCAGGCTGGGGGACTGGGAGGATGGGTGCCCGTTCGGGAAGTTAGATAATTTGGAATGATGAGGGGTGATTAGAGGATAAATTGAGAAGTGATGAGGGGTGGTGATTACAGACTAGAGGTTAAAATAATTCAGAAATTTGAAAATAAAAAAAAATAAAAAAAATAAAAAAATTCAGAAAAAAAAAATCATAAAATTTCCTTTAGTCCCGTTTGGTGTTACCAACCGGGACTAAAGGTGGAGCTCCACGTGGCTGCGCCCTTTAGTCCCGGTTCTGGATTGAACCGGGACTAAAGGGAGAGGCATTAGTACCGACATTTTAGTCCCGGTTTCAGAACCGGGACTAAAGGCCCTTATGAACCGGGACTGAAGGCCCTTTTTCTACTAGTGGAGGGCGATCTTAATCCATTACAGCTAGAAGTTTCGAGAAGATCGATACCCTCTTTAAAGGCGCTCTTCTGACTGTTCTTGATGACTCCGTTGTGGATTCGTATATGTCGTTTGACAACGGCAAGGACATGTGGGCTGCGCTCGAGGCCAAGTTTGGTGCCTCGGACGCCAGCAACGAGTTGTACGTCATGGAGCAATTCTATGACTACAAGATGACTGATGAGCGCCCTGTTGTACAGCAGGCTCATGAGATACAGTCGCTCGCAAAAGAACTTGAGTACTTCAAGTGTGTGTTGCCAGACAAATTTGTTGCCAGAGGCATCATTGCCAAGCTTCCACCTTCGTGGAACAATTTTGCTACTTCCGTGAAACACAAGAGACAGGAGTTTTCCATTGCGGATCTCATTGGTACTCTTGATGTTGTAGAGAAGGCGAGAGCAAAGGACACACGTGCTCGAGTTGCTGAGGGAGGTTCTAGTGCCCACATGGTACAGAAGAAGAACTCCCAGCCCAACAAGTTCAAAAACAATAAGAACAAAACTCAAGGCAAAGGCAAGTTTGATACAAAGAACAAGCCATCACATTCTACCAACTTCAAGAAGAATTCTCATAAGAAGGGGAAGGGACTTTGCCATGTCTGCGGTGATCCTAATCACTGGGCTTCGAAGTGTCCTAACCGCTTTGAGGAGCGCGAACATGAGAAGAGCGGCAAGTCCGCTAATGTTGCCATCGGTGATATTGATATGAAGGAATCAGGGTACGGTATTTTTCCTACCATCCTTTCAGTATTTCAATCCCCTGATTGGTTAATTGACACCGGTGCCAATGTACATGTTTGTGCTGACGCCTCCATGTTTTCTTCTTACCAGGCAACAGGGCCTTCACCCGTGCTGATGGTGAACGGGTCACATGTCATCGTTCGAGGTGTTGGTACGGTCGATCTGAAGTTTACTTCGGGGAAGACTGTGCGTCTGAAGAACGTTCATCATGTGTCATCCATAAATAAAAATCTCGTTAGTAGTTCCCATTTATGTCGAGATGGTTTTAAGATGGTTTTCGAATCCAATAAAGTTGTAATTTCTAAGTATGGACAATTTGTTGGAAAAGGCTATGAGAGCGGAAGCTTGTTTCGCCTGTCTTTGTCAGATGTTTGCACGAAAGTTATTAATAATGTTTGCCACAACAATGAGTCTGATATTTGCACGAAAGTTATTAATAATGTTTGCCACGCGGCGGGATTGGGCCGAGCCGAGGACAGAGCTATGCACGTTGTCTATATTTTTGCTGCTCGGGAAAAATTAATGAGTCATTAATTAGTAATTAACGGGCGCGTTAATTACTGAACCGTTTCCGATTCTTTTGGATCGTGATGACTTGGACGTGGGGTTTACTCCCATGACCTACCGTGCCCGCACTATATAGTCAGGCAGACGTCTTCCCTAGCCGCCGCCGCTTCGTATGGTTTCTCACCACTGTTCCAGATCATTGCGCCGCCAAGCAAGTCTTCTCCATCCCTCCTTTCGGCGTGCACCGGGAGAAGGGACAGCAGACCTTCGGAATTTTTTGTACTAAAGTTAAGACACTTATTATGAGACGGAGGGAGTATATAATTCCTTTGCTGTATTGGAGCTTAGACGTTGGGTCACTCTGCTGAGCCAGGCACCGGTGCGCGCACTAGATATGAACCACGATGGCCCATGGTCTGCCCTTGATGCGTCTTGTCTCTTCTTCAAAACTTTGCTTTGCACTCAAAAAGAAAAATCTACCCTGGCTGCTCCTACAGCACTACAATTGTGGTGTTGTTGCTTAACAGCCAAGCCAGCAAATCGATATTGATACATCGACAATGACTTTGAATCTATGAGTATCAGACGAAAGGTAATATACAAAATTTATTTTGTCACGACAATTGGATTTGGACGCACTTAAGTGTTTACTAGTAACACTGTCTATATTATTTTAATGATTGTGCGCCCTGGTTTTAGTTTGGTCATGGGCCTCCATAATCTTAGGACCGGCCATGTCCTTCTCACTTCTTCCGCGCGCGTAGCCAGCTAGATCGCTCGATTGATCGCCAACGGAAGGAAGGAAGGATGGATCCTTGGAGAGCAACTAGTTGGCGAGCGCTCCTTCGGGAGCCTCCCAACGATCACTTGGGTGTGGGCTGAGAGCGTCACTTGGCGCGCTCTCAGCCGCCGCCACATGTCGCACTCCCTTCGTATTTCGTTTTTTACTTTTACACACGCGTTTTCGGCTTTTGAAACGCTTTTTTCTGTTTTTTCAAATTTTTTGTTTTCCACCGTCTTCTTTTGCTTTTGGGTCAAAAAATATAAAAAAAATCATGAAAACAGTTCTTTTTCTTTCGTGGGATGCACGGTTTTGCTACCGCAAGAGACACGACCGTGCCTTTTGGAAACGGAGAAAAAACGCATTTTCTGTTTTTTTCCTTCCGCTATAGGCATGGTTTTGCTTCCGCTAGAGGCACTGTTGTGCTTTCGCGAGAGACACGCCCGTGCCTCTTGGTCTCGGACAAAAAAACAAAACACATTTTCTTTTTTTTCCTTCCGCCAGAGGTACAGTTTTTCTTCCACAAGAGGCACGATTGTGCTTTTGCGAGAAATACGTATGTGCCTCCTGAAAACGGAAAATAAAACCTTTTTTTCCTTCCGTAAGAGGCATGGAACTCATCCCATCCTTTTTTTGGATCGCTGGTCATGCATGCGTCCCTCGCAGCAAAAATACTTTATACATGCATGCATGCTATCTGGTTGGCTGGTGTCAGGGGCAAGCCCAAGATTTTAAGAGTGTGTATTCAGAATTCTAAAGGCGGTTTTTTGAAAGCCTAAACCCAACTTTTGGTCTATATAACTGATTCTGGTATTAGTCTATACGAATTGGACAATACATAAAGATATAGCATAGTATAACAGATTCACACCAACATCGAAGATATATAGAGGTATATTTTTCTTTTTGTAAAAACGGTTACATTTTACGTGATAACTTTTCAACTAGAAATATTTCGGTACAAAGGGAGTACATGCACACCCACAGCACAACAACATGCATGCAGGTATGGTGTCTCGGCTCTGGCGTGAGCGCGTATTAACCTTCTACAACAATGCGATCAATGCACCATGTCCTTGCTCCTCGCAGCCTTCGAGGAGTCTCACTGTGAATGGGCGCTTCGAGTGCGCCACATGACAACCTCTTCCAAGGGAAAGGGCAAGGCATCGGCCGCGGACGGTGGCCATCCAACCTGAGCTTGGGGAGACATCGACCATCACGACTTCTGTGCCGGCGGAGGTGGTTTTGACGGCGGGCGAGATGAAGTGAAGACGATGGAACAGGACGAAGGCACGATCCCGTCTTGCGCCCATGACCTCGTTTTGGAGGACCACCTCCTTCCCGCATGGTGTCGGACGCCCCTCCTCCCCTCCTAACCTATATATACTTGAGGTATTTTCCCTTTTCTATACACAGTTGTTGGAGCCTCCGCTAGTTCATCTAGTTCTAGTTCTAGTTGGTCCTAGTTACCGATTAGAGCTAGGCCTAATCCTCATTATTAGATGCCCGGTGTGGTTCTAATTCTCCGACGATAATTATCATCAACGGTTCGAGGGACTCCAAGTATAAACTACACAGACTCGCCTACTTCTGTTGCAACTCCGGAGTCGGTAAGGATCGTTGATCCAGACCCTATACGCATCTTTATATTGTTCCTGGGTGATCGCTGGGAGATTTTTTTCTATTACGTGTACCAACACCAGGCTGGTGTCATCATGTGACAACCCTATGCCCACCCAGCATGACGCAAACAAAGGGGCGCGGAAGTCGACTACATTCCACGGTGATGAAAAGCGGAGCATGCATCCAAAAACACGCTAAACGACCAGGACCAGCAGCACGCAGAGCCGAATTGGAAAGCTCCTGCTGATTTGAATAATACCAACCGGTGAAACCGCCCCACAAGGCAACCCGACACCCATCGGCATGACACACATAAGTAGGGTGGGCGTTCAATTTATATGGTTAATGAGGTTCAGTTTATTCGGGTTTGTTGAATTTCGGTTTATGTAGAATAACAACAAAAATAATGACAAAAAGATTGGCACCAAACCATATGAACAAAAAGTTATCAGTTTAGTTTGTTCGGTTGACCGGAAAAATGAAATACGTCTGCATCATCATCAGGTGAAGCAATGTATCATGTAGCGATTTGGTATAGTTTTTACAGACATAGCCATAATCATCTCAAAAAATATATAGTTGGCAATTACTCCCTCTGTCCCATAATATAAAAGCGTTTTTACACTAAGCACTCATATTATGGGACAGAGGGAGTAGTATTTGCATCCAACTGAGATACTATAATCGATGCACTAGACCGATAGGCTTGTGCTTGCATGAATCTATGTACAATTACCAAAGCAACACACTAGATAGCTAGCGACTTAAACTACTCGGCTAGCTTGTTTTGCTTGCGCCGGAGAGAGACGAGGGTATCAGACTCACAATTCCGTTAGGTGGCTTCTTGCAATCTGGAGGTTCACGCGTCGGAAGGTGCTTTCCACCCGAAGCCTTAGGTGTCCTGAAGTATCCCGCAGTTATTGCACCCCTTTCCCTGGACGAGGGGTTAGGGTTCATCTCGGCGTAGGTCTCCGATCCCCGTACGAAGACATAGACATGCCTCTCAACCGTCTTCTTTTCGATCTGAACATCAACATGCCCGCCATGGGCTCTGCAGCCTGACGGCGAGGATGCTGACACAGCCGTAACAAGGCCATAGTGCGCACGGGGTTAACACATGGCAGCAGCACCGGCGGGTGCGAGGCCCAACCCCAGTAGTTGTGGTAGTAGCGGAGTGGCCCCTGAGTCATCCATCAGATCTTCCTTCGGTTTTGTCTCTCACGCATTTGGTACGGCGAGCCAAAATTGGTTTCCATCCAAAAAAATAAAACTAAAACATATTCGTTTTTCTAACCCGCCATTGCATCTATCTCGAATTGTCATGGAAAATGTAAATCTTTGTAGAAGATAATTCAAACTCCAATCCAGTTGATATGCAACTCATAGAAATGTAGTTTTCTTCCATATGTTACCAAACATATGTTGCAATACAATCATATCAATTCTTTTTTTGAGACTTTATTCTTGTGTTATGTCTCTCAAACGACTATTATCTACCTCGCCCTCCTCATGTCCAAATCCTTGGTCCGCCCCTGAAGTAGATAGCTAGCGACTTAAGTTAATCGGCTAGCTTGTTTTGCTTGCGCTGGAGAGAGACGAGCGTGTCAGACTGACAATTGCTTACTTCGGTGTATAAGATTTTTCTAAACTGAAAACTGAACACCAAATGGTGTCTATATTTTAAACCGAACCCAATAACCAAAAACCGTTTTAGCCCATACTTCGGTTCAAACGGTTTGGTTTTTGGTTTTCGGTTTGAAAGTGATCACCCCTACATGGAAGAGGGAAACAGGAGTGGATCTTAAATAATGGATAGTCTATAATAGTTGGGAGAATCTTAAAATTTGCCTGGAGTCTTAGCGGAAGGAAACGAGAATAGAAGTTGTAGTTGCTATTAATAATCTGTGGTACGATGAAGGAAGAAAAGGAATATAATTTTTTGATGATCAATGATCTTAGCGCAAAGAATAAAAAGATGTGGACTGTCCATAATAATTGAGACCATGTTAAAATCTGCTTGGCATCTTAGCGGAGGGAAATGAGAATTTAAATAGTAGCTGCTATTAATAATCCGTGGTACGATGAAGAAAAAAATAAAAAAGAAAAATGGATGATCAACGATCTTAGCACAAGGAATAAAAAATGATGATCAATGACCTTAGCGGCATTGAATAAAAGAGAAGAGAGAAAAAAAGACTTACTTCACTGGTTAGGCCAAGCTTAGCTAGGATAAGCTGGCTCATTTCTGCGTCGTGGGAGTCGCCTCAGCAAACTCGATCGACCAGCGACCAACTAGCATGGCTGGTCCGCGAATGCCTCCTAAGCCGATACAGAGCTCAGTAACGGGCTAATTAAGCTGGCCAGATTGCTTGCACGGGAGCGATGTGGGACTACACTACGGACGTGGACGACGCTATCTATGTGATGAGGCTTTGATTTACCTTGATTACCAAGGCATGTACTTCACACTGTGTGGCGTACAAAACACAAAACACTTGTTTTCTTGGTATCAGGCAACTCGATCCGGCCTCCTCCAACCCCATCGCTGCTCACCACCGATCCAATCTCGCCTCCGGCTCATGTCGACCATCCCAGGCACCGCATCGGCTACCAGCCCCAGCCTCTCCTCCACCTTGCTCTCACCCATGAACTCCACCTCTGGCACCCTCGTCACCGCTGCTATGCCCGCCTCCGCCTCTCCGGCAGTGCATGTCACTAGCGTGCGCACTCATGAGCCCGTCACGCTCGACCTCCATGCCTTGAACTTCACCAAGTGGCGGATGCTTGTCCGCGTCCTCCTCGGCAGGTACGACTTGCTCCCTTACGTCAACGCCGTCACTGCCGCGGCGGACCACACGCCGGACTGGACTCGCGATCACTACGTCGTTCGGTCCTGGCTCTATGGGTCCATCTCCGACGAAATCCTGGACATAATCATGGCGGAGGATCAGACCGCCCAGGAAGCATGGATGCTCATCACCATGTTTCTGGACAATCAGATGACTCAGGCTGTTTACCTTGAGGCGGAGTTCCGAGGTCTCGTCTAAGGTGACCATCACAGCCTACTGTCATCGCTTCAAGGCCCTTTCGGATGCTCTCAGCGACGTCGGCACCCCCGTCTCCGACCAAACTCTTGTCCTCAACTGCCTTCGTGGACTCAATCCGTGCTTCTCCGACATCACGACGATCGTCGCCATGCAGAATCCCCTTCCGTCGTTCAACCAGACGGTTAATCGGAAAGGGTTACGTCGATGCGTATTTTGACACTGATCCAGATGACTCTAAGTCTCAATCTGGATCCATTTTGAAAGTGGGAGCAATTAGCTGGAGTAGCTCCGCGCAGAGCATTGTTGACATAGAAATTTGCAAAATACATACGGATCTGAATGCGGCAGACCCGTAGACTAAACTTCTCTCACAAGCAAAAAATTATCACACCTTAGTACTCTTTGGGTGTTAATCACATACCGATGTGAACTAGATTATTGACTCTAGTAAACCCTTTGGGTGTTGGTCACTTGACGATGTGAACTATGGGTGTTAATCACATGGTGATGTGAATAATTGATGTTAAATCACATGGCGATGTGAACTAGATTATTGACTCTAGTGCAAGTGCGAGACTGAAGGAAATATGCCCTAGAGGCAATAATAAAGTTATTATTTATTTCCTTATTTCATGATAAATGTTTATTATTCATTCTAGAATTGTATTAACCAGAAACATAATACATCTGTGAATACATAGACAAACATAGTGTCACTAGTATGCCTCTACTTGACTAGCTCGTTAATGAAAGATGGTTAAGTTTCCAAACCATAGACATGAGTTGTCATTTGATTAACGGGATCACATCATTAGGAGAATGATGTGATTGACTTGACCCATTCTGTTAGCTTAGCACTTGATCGTTTAGTATGTTGCTATTGCTTTCTTCATGACTTATACATGTTCCTATGACTATGAGATTATGCAACTCCCAAATACCAGAGGAACACTTTGTGTGCTACCAAACGTCACAACGTAACTGGGTGATTATAAAGGTGCTGTACAAGTGTCTCCGATGGTACATGTTGAGTTGGCATAGATCAAGATTAGGATTTGTCACACCGATTGTCGAAGAGGTATCTCCGGGCCCTCTCGGTAATGCACATCACTATAAGCCTTGCAAGCAATACAACTAATGAGTTAGTTGCGGAATAGTGCATTAAGGAACGAGTAAAGAGACTTTCCGGTAACGAGATTGAACTAGGTATTGGGATACAGACGATCGAACCTCGGGCAAGTAACACACCGATGACAAAGAGAATAATGTATAGTGTTATGCGGTTTGACCGATAAAGATCTTCGTAGAATATGTAGGAACCAATATGAGCATCCAGGTTCCGCTATTGGTTATTGACCGGAGACATGTCTCAGTCACGTATACATAGTTCTCGAACCCGTAGGGTCCGCACGCTTAAAGTTCTGTGACGATCAGTTTTATGAGTTTATATGTTTTGATGTACCGAAGGTAGTTCGGAGTCCCGGATATGACCACGGACATGACGAGGAGTCTCGAAATGGTCGAGACATAAACATTGATGTATTGGAAGCCAACATTTGGACATCGGAAGAGTTCCGGGTAAAATCGGGATTTTACCGGAGTACCTGAGGGGTTACCAGAACCCCCCGGGAGCTAATGGGTCTTGTTGGGCCATAAGGAAAAGAGAGAGGGGCCGGCCTAGGGCAGGCAACACGCCCCCTCCCTCTGGTCCGAATTGGACTAGGAGAGGGGGGCGCGCCCCCCTTTCCTTCTCTTTCTTCCCCTTCCTTTCCCCTCCTAGTAGGAGTAGGAAAGGGAGGAATCCTACTCCTACTAGGTGGAGGATTCCTCCTCCTGGCGCACCAACAAGGGCCGGCCGGCCTCCCCCTTGCTCCTTTATATACAGGGGCAGGGGGGCACCTCTAGAGAAACAAGTTGATCACAAAGATCTCTCCCAGCCGTGTGCGGTGCCCCCTCCACCATAATCCACCTCGGTCATACTATAGCGGTGTTTAGGCGAAGCCCTGCTGCGGTAGCTTCATCAACATCGTCACCACGCCGTCGTGCTGACGAAACTCTTCCCCGAGCTCTACTGGATCGTGAGTTCGCGGGACGTCACCGAGCTGAACGTGTGCTGAACGCGGAGGTGCCGTACGTTCGGTACTGAGGATCGGTCGATCGTGAAGACGTACGACTACATCAACCGCATTGTCATAACGCTTCCGCTTAACGGTCTACGAGGGTACATGGACGACACTCTCCCCTCTCGTTGCTATGCATCACCATGATCCTGCGTGTGCGTAGGATTATTCTTTTTGAAATTACTACGTTCCCCAACAACATTATGGTATGACGGAAGCAAAGAAGATGCACAAAAGTGCAATCATCGAAACATGTACGGAAGCTCAACCACATGACTATTTTCTCTATGCATGATTTTATTATATTAGTTGGAGACTGGGCCTTTATATTTTCATGAGAAATTTTTGGAACAATATTAAAAGATTTTAAAACC
The DNA here is from genome assembly GCF_018294505.1 of Triticum aestivum. Lineage (NCBI taxonomy): Eukaryota > Viridiplantae > Streptophyta > Magnoliopsida > Poales > Poaceae > Triticum > Triticum aestivum. The sequence goes on from NC_057812.1 coordinate 736,807,297, forward strand.
GGTATGTGATGTGTGCATCTATTCCTTTTCTCTTTAAAAAGGTATACCTTTTTTTGTTGTTCATTCTGTGAGGCTCTTTCATCTTATATCTATAGTAAACTTAATTACTGTAGAGACATGTAGGAGTTGATGTCAAGTGAATGAACAATTAGAAGTTTTATTTTCAATGTTTGAAGGCATTAGATATCAAGGTTAGAGGTGATTAAATAATTTGATTATTTTTTTGTAGATAGGGAACATTTTATTATAAGCGCCATTTCATTTTCTATTTTTAAGTATTAAATTTTGACAAAGATAATATTTGAATATTAAACATATATGGTCATTGGCCAAGATGGAACTGTTTGAATAGAAATTTGGGAATTCTCCATTACTTTACTCCCAGTAAATGAAATTTAGTCTCAAAACTTCATCACATTGTAAGTTACTAAACTAGCCCGTGCGAATGCACGGGTTGACGACTAGTACTAAACTAATTTTCGACTCCCAAGAAATTTCCATGTTAATCAGAAAATTAGAGCTGTTTATCTGGTGGGGCCGAGTTATTACGGTGTAGATTAGCCCAAAAGTCACCACCACAATTTACGTTACTCACGTCGTGAAAAAAAATATCAAAGCTGCATGTAACAAATACCAAACCTGGCCTATCTAAAAACATGTCCATATTAATATATATATTTCACAAAAAAATCATCACGATATCTCTATCCCACGTGAATTTCAAGAGAAGACATTACGTGGCCTTTCCCTCTCTTAGCTAAGATTGAATCATATATTGTTCTAGAAAAAGTGAACAAATTGTAATGATAAGGATTTCAGAAAGAGTCCCACGTTAATACGTTCAAGAAAAAAACAAAATCTCACGTAAAAAAAACTTAGGTAGCTCCCCGTCGCTCAATATCACGTGGTCATCTTATCTCCCTCTCCGTACACAATCTCACCCTCATGCCCTCCCACCGGTCGCCTCCGATCTACGGAACACGCCGCCACCGTCCTCTCGCGTTCATCCTTCCGCTGCTATGATTCTTCGTCTTGCATTGCTGCGGCCGCAAGCCAACACGACTGGCTTTCCTACTCTCCTTGACCCGTCTTCTCTCTCTTCTTGGATCATCTCGAGCCGATGTTGCAATCATGGCTTTCCCCAGTAGCTGCTACATCTCCAACCCTTGGTGTGGCGTCCCTGGGATCTCTACATGTCCCTGCAGTCTAGATTGCGGCCGTTTCCTCTTGAAATGTTCATGCAATCCGATTCAGTAGTCACAGTTTCTTCTCTCCGCTGGCTCACCATGTACGGTTTGCTCCAAGCTCTTACTCCATTGCAGCGCTACCTGTCTTTAGGGCCTCTTTTGCGCGGCGATGCAACATCAAGGGAGACTATGGTGCACACCAAGCTATTCCACAAAAACGTGGCCAAGGATGAATCTTTGACTTATGGTGACAGGTGAGCATCGATGTTTGATGAGGCATAAGTTTGTATTTAATGTTAGATATGGAAATTAATATTCTGTGTTTTCGCAAATCGGCACTCTCTCTGTACTAGATACGCAACAGAATAATGTCTATGATTTGATATATTTTCTTATCATTGTTTCACTACGCATAGTGGTATAGATCTGATTGCTTTTTTCTGGCACCTCAAATATGTCACACAAAGTGATATCCTTGAAGCAAACTTTATCACTTCATCGATATATAGAATTCGTTATTGCCTGACTTTTTAATTTAGCTGTCAAAATAATCTTCCCGTTTTTGCTTTCTTCTTTTGGTATTCAAGCTAACTGTTTGATTGCTGATGCGTGTTTCTTTTCTAACAGCAATAGATGTGGATTTTGACTGTATTTCAGAAAATACCTGTAACACAGGATTGCAATCTCAGAATGAGAATGATTGTGTGTTATGTTGTTTTTCTTTAATATTTTTTATAGGCTCTCTTCATTTTACTTTAGGTTTACAAATGTTGGTCTGGTACATAATGCATGAGTTCAGTCTAAACTCAGTGTTATAATCATATTTTTTATTTCTTGGTATTGATCACACCACGTCATTGGTGAGAGCCTACTTAATTAATCAATATTGATGTGCTTTCATATTTGTCTAGTCTGTTCAAATACTTTCTTTAATAGTTTTCACTGCATTACAGACATGGCCTTCTTTGTCTTCGTGGAGCTAGCAGAAATCTGTTTCTGATCAATGAAAGACAATGCAAACATTTACTGTAAGTTTCTATGAGTGTAGATGCTATCTTTTACTATCTTC
>NC_057812.1:736810518-736812289 GCF_018294505.1 Triticum aestivum
GAGAAGAAAGCGAAGAAGGAAGAAGAACACGATGACACGGTGGTTTTTCCTGGCGCCCCAACGCCAACTCCACGAGCTCGTACTCGTAAAACCCCCCGCCCCGTTACAACGATCAGCCGCCGCGGCTTTATACCCGGAGCCAGCGACTGGGCACGCACCCACGCTCCCTCCCCCTCGCGCCCGTGATCCGCTCGCCACGCTCGTGCCCACGACGTGCTCCGACGCGCACGGGTCACGACGGGCCACCAGCTGATCGCACGCGACCATCCCGCGCAGCTCGCCAACGGACTGCGGTCACCCGCACACACACTGCGCCCGTCCGCACGGACATGCCCGTGCTGGACCTACGCGCACGCACACACTACTCGCCACGGTTCCGACGCGTCCAACTCGCCCGGCGCGCGCCCATACACGCGCCCGGCTCGTTCGACGCCTCGCCGTGGCTTATTGCCTAACATTCGCGCCCTAAGCCGCGGCTCAGAGCAGCCCGGCGTCCTCGACGTCGGCGTCCGCCATCAGTGCACGCCCCGCGGCCTTCTCCTTCCGCAGCAGGGGGCACTCCCTCTTGAAATGACCTCTGACGCCGCACTTGTAGCACTTCCCGCGACGATTGTCCCCGCCGCATGATGTCGTGCTCGCCGTGCCGTCGTCGTCGTCCTCTTCACGTGCACCGCCCCGGCCCCGTTCCCGCGCCCGCCACTGTGCTGCGGTGAGCATGAGCTGCTCACCATCCGCCCGCTCGCCGCCTGCCTGACCACGCCGACGCAGCCGCTCGTCAAACGCCTTCAGGCGCCCGAGCGCGTCGTCGAAGAGCAGCGTCTCCAGGTCGCAGAACTACTCCATCCCCGCCACCGCTGCGTATAGGCGATCGGGAAACGCAGTCCAGCAGCTTTTTCACCAGGGCTGCGTCCTCGAGCGTCTCTCCGAGCCCTGCAAAACGCGCCACCATGGCACCGAGCTTGCTGGCGAAGTCGTCCAGCATGTCGCCGCTCGCCATGCGCAGAAGCTTGAACTCCCCGCGCAACATGCCGAGCCGCGCCGCGCGCACGCGGTCCGCACCCACGAACCTGGCCTTCAAGCTCACCCACACCTCTGCAGCCGTCTTCTTTGACGCCACCTGCAGCAACAAGTTCTCCGCGAGCGCGCCCAGCAGGTATGCCCGCGCAGGTTTGTCCTTCTTCGCGACGACCGCCGCCGCCGCGTCCTCTGGCACGACCACCGCCTCCCAGAGCCCGGCCGCGTCGAGATTGGCCTCGACCTTGATCGCCCACGAGTTGTAATTCTCACCGGTGTGCACCGGCACCGGCTGCGGCAGTGACCCGCCCGATCCGCCGGCGTAGGGGATGAGCGACATCGCCGGCGCGCCCTGAACCGAATGTGGCTCTGATACCAATTTTTGGAACCTCCAGTCCCTCGCCTCGCTCCGCCTGGCTCTCCCTGTCGCCGTCGCGCAATCTCACCGGAGAAGAAAGCGAAGAAGGAAGAAGAACACGATGACACGGTGGTTTTTCCTGGCGCCCCAACGCCAACTCCACGAGCTCGTACTCGTAAAACCCCCCGCCCCGTTACAACGATCAGCCGCCGCGGCTTTATACCCGGAGCCAGCGACTGGGCACGCACCCACGCTCCCTCCCCCTCGCGCCCGTGATCCGCTCGCCACGCTCGTGCCCACGACGTGCTCCGACGCGCACGGGTCACGACGGGCCACCAGCTGATCGCACGCGACCATCCCGCGCAGCTCGCCAACGGACTGCGGTCACCCGCACACACA
>NC_057812.1:736812299-736819364 GCF_018294505.1 Triticum aestivum
TCTCCGCTGGCTCACCATGTACGGTTTGCTCCAAGCTCTTACTCCATTGCAGCGCTACCTGTCTTTAGGGCCTCTTTTGCGCGGCGATGCAACATCAAGGGAGACTATGGTGCACACCAAGCTATTCCACAAAAACGTGGCCAAGGATGAATCTTTGACTTATGGTGACAGGTGAGCATCGATGTTTGATGAGGCATAAGTTTGTATTTAATGTTAGATATGGAAATTAATATTCTGTGTTTTCGCAAATCGGCACTCTCTCTGTACTAGATACGCAACAGAATAATGTCTATGATTTGATATATTTTCTTATCATTGTTTCACTACGCATAGTGGTATAGATCTGATTGCTTTTTTCTGGCACCTCAAATATGTCACACAAAGTGATATCCTTGAAGCAAACTTTATCACTTCATCGATATATAGAATTCGTTATTGCCTGACTTTTTAATTTAGCTGTCAAAATAATCTTCCCGTTTTTGCTTTCTTCTTTTGGTATTCAAGCTAACTGTTTGATTGCTGATGCGTGTTTCTTTTCTAACAGCAATAGATGTGGATTTTGACTGTATTTCAGAAAATACCTGTAACACAGGATTGCAATCTCAGAATGAGAATGATTGTGTGTTATGTTGTTTTTCTTTAATATTTTTTATAGGCTCTCTTCATTTTACTTTAGGTTTACAAATGTTGGTCTGGTACATAATGCATGAGTTCAGTCTAAACTCAGTGTTATAATCATATTTTTTATTTCTTGGTATTGATCACACCACGTCATTGGTGAGAGCCTACTTAATTAATCAATATTGATGTGCTTTCATATTTGTCTAGTCTGTTCAAATACTTTCTTTAATAGTTTTCACTGCATTACAGACATGGCCTTCTTTGTCTTCGTGGAGCTAGCAGAAATCTGTTTCTGATCAATGAAAGACAATGCAAACATTTACTGTAAGTTTCTATGAGTGTAGATGCTATCTTTTACTATCTTCAGACCCGCCTTCAACAAGTGACAATTTGGGTAATATTTAGCTTTAAGAACTCTCGCACACCGAGAATCTGGATTTGAAATCAGTCTCCAAGATTGTTTCGCCAACATAGCTAAATTAAAAGAGTGCAGATCACGAAAGCCCATACCTCCATCTTTCTTTGGGATGCACATTCTCCACCATGCCATCCAATGCATACGTTTTTGGTCCTCTGTATTTCCCCACCAGAATTCAGACATTGCATCAGTCATTTCTTTGCATAATTTGTTTGGTACGTTAAAGACAGACGTAGCAAAAAATGGAATGGATTGTATAACCGCCTTCAGTAAAATTTCCTTTCCTCCCATAGACAATTTTTGTTTCTTTCCAGCTTTTCAGCCGCACTATAATTCTCTCTAAGAGCTCAATAAGACTGTCACTCCTGTCCACACGCACCATAACCGGCAGCCCTAAATATTTATCTGATAGAGCTTCAGACATAATATTCAATTCTGTGCATATGTCGGCCTTAGTCTCCACACTCACATTGGGACTAAAGTAAATGTTGCATTTTGCTTCACTAACCAGTTGGCCAGAACTTGCACAATATTGATCTAGAACATGTCTCAGTGAGGTTGCATTATTCATATCTGCTTTCATAAGGATAAGGGAGTCATCAGCAAAAAAAAATGTGAAACTGATGGTGCATTTCTGCAAACCCTGACACCTTCAATGCCAGGAACCTCCTCTCTATGAGCCATAAGACTAGAAAGCCCTTCCGCACAAATCAAAAACAGATATGGAGATAGGGGGTCTCACTGTTGGAGTCCCCTTCCAGGAATAAAATAATCCGTTTCTTGATTATTGAATCTAACCTTCTATTTAACTGACCAGACACATGCCATCAACAGATTTACAAACTCTACATGAAAGCCCAAGCATGTCATCATTCTCCTCAAAATATTCCATTCCACCCTATCATAGGCCTTGTGCATATCCAGTTTAACCGTGCAATAGCCCCACTTGCCTTTCTTCTTATTTTTTATTGTATGAATGCTCTCATAAGCCAACAAAATGTTATCTGTAATGAGTCGACCCGGTACAAAGACACTCTATATCGGAGAGATGATATCATCTAGAATAGATTTTAATCAAAGAGCTATCATTTTGGAGATTACCTTATATAAGACGTTACACAGGCTAATGGGCCTGTACTGTGTAATGAGCTCCGGAGATTCTACCTTCGGTGTAAGAACAATTGCCGTGCCATTCCACCCCTCCGCAATTACCTTCTGATTTATTGCTTCAAGAACAAACTCCGGCCACAATCTTTTACAACGCACACGGGAGGGGTTTTATGTTGGGACCTCCAGTCCCTCGCCTCGCTCCGCCTGGCTCTCCCTGTCGCCGTCGCGCAATCTCACCAGAGAAGAAAGCGAAGAAGGAAGAAGAACACGATGACACGGTGGTTTTTCCTGGCGCCCCAACGCCAACTCCACGAGCTCGTACTCGTAAAACCCCCCGCCCCGTTACAACGATCAGCCGCCGCGGCTTTATACCCGGAGCCAGCGACTGGGCACGCACCCACGCTCCCTCCCCCTCGCGCCCGTGATCCGCTCGCCACGCTCGTGCCCACGACGTGCTCCGACGCGCACGGGTCACGACGGGCCACCAGCTGATCGCACGCGACCATCCCGCGCAGCTCGCCAACGGACTGCGGTCACCCGCACACACACTGCGCCCGTCCGCACGGACATGCCCGTGCTGGACCTACGCGCACGCACACACTACTCGCCACGGTTCCGACGCGTCCAACTCGCCCGGCGCGCGCCCATACACGCGCCCGGCTCGTTCGACGCCTCGCCGTGGCTTATTGCCTAACATTCGCGCCCTAAGCCGCGGCTCAGAGCAGCCCAGCGTCCTCGACGTCGGCGTCCGCCATCAGTTCACGCCCCGCGGCCGGCTCCTTCCGCAGCAGGGGGCACTCCCTCTTGAAATGACCTCTGATGCCGCACTTGTAGCACTTCCCGCGACGATTGTCCCCGCCGCATGATGTCGTGCTCGCCGTGCCGTCGTCGTCGTCCTCTTCACGTGCACCGCCCCGGCCCCGTTCCCGCGCCCGCCACTGTGCTGCGGTGAGCATGAGCTGCTCACAATCCGCCCGCTCGCCGCCTGCCTGACCACGCCGACGCAGCCGCTCGTCAAACGCCTTCAGGCGCCCGAGCGCGTCGTCGAAGAGCAGCGTCTCCAGGTCGCAGAACTACTCCATCCCCGCCACCGCTGCGTACAGGCGATCGGGAACGCAGTCCAGCAGCTTTTTCACCAGGGCTGCGTCCTCGAGCGTCTCTCCGAGCCCTGCAAAACGCGCCACCATGGCCCCGAGCTTGCTGGCGAAGTCGTCCAGCATGTCGCCGCTCGCCATGCGCAGAAGCTTGAACTCCCCGCGCAGCATGCCGAGCCGCGCCGCGCGCACGCGGTCCGCACCCACGAACCTGGCCTTCAAGCTCACCCACACCTCTGCAGCCGTCTTCTTTGACGCCACCTGCAGCAACAAGTTCTCCGCGAGCGCGCCCAGCAGGTATGCCCGCGCAGGTTTGTCCTTCTTCGCGACGACCGCCGCCGCCGCGTCCTCTGGCACGACCACCGCCTCCCAGAGCCCGGCCGCGTCGAGATTGGCCTCGACCTTGATCGGCCACGAGGTGTAATTCTCACCGGTGAGCGCCGGCACCGGCTGCGGCAGTGACCCGCCCGATCCGCCGGCGTAGGGGATGAGCGACATCGCCGGCGCGCCCTGAACCGAATGTGGCTCTGATACCAATTTTTGGAACCTCCAGTCCCTCGCCTCGCTCCGCCTGGCTCTCCCTGTCGCCATCGCGCAATCTCACCGGAGAAGAAAGGGAAGAAGGAACAAGAACACGATGACACGGTGGTTTTTCCCGGCGCCCGAACGCCAACTCCACGAGCTCGTACTCATAAAACCCCCCGCCCCGTTACAACGATCAGCCGCCGCGGCTTTATACCCGGAGCCAGCGACTGGGCATGCACCCACGCTCCCTCCCCCTCGCACCCGCGATCCGCTCGCCACGCTCGTGCCCACGACGCGCTCCGACGCGCACGGGTCACGACGGGCCACCAGCTGATCGCACGCGACCACCCTGCCCAGCTCGCCAACGGCCTGCGGTCACCCGCACACACACTGCGCCCATCCGCACAGACATGCCCGTGCTGGACCTACGCGCACGCACACACTACGCGCCACGGTCCCGACGCGTCCAACTCACCCGGCTCGTTCGACGCCTCGCCGTGGCTTATTGCGTAACATTTTATACCCGGGCCACACCAGGGCACGCACCCCACGTCCCTACCCACTCGAGCGTTTGATCCGGCCTGCTCTGGCCGCGCCCACGACGCGCGTGCACACGCCCCGGTCGCGGCGAGCCTGCAACAGATCAACTCGTCCAGCCCTTCACGTTCGCCCTAGTCCTGCGCATCGGGTGCACTCGCACACACATACCCGCGCACACACTCACGCACACACACATGACATACACTAGTCGGACAATGCCCATACAGACACAGGTGCCCGCCACGGTGCTCGCCACGTCCGGCGCGGCACACACTACTCGCCGTGCTACCGTGGCTTATTTCCTATCAGTCCCTAAGCCACGTCTACCGGAGGGCCGGCTCGTCGACGTCGATGTCGGCGACGAGAGCCTTCTCCGCCTCCTCCGCCTTCTTCGGCTCCGTGCAGTCCCGCCAGAAATGCCCGCGTTGGCCGTAGTTGTAGCATCATCCGTGTCGCTTCCCTCCGCCGCACAACGCTGTGCTGCTGCCAGTGTCTTCATAGTCAAAGCCGCCGCAGTGCCGCCTACTCAACTGCTCGCCCGCCCGCTCACCACCGGCCTACGCATGTCGCCGCGACCTCTCATCGAAAGCTTTCAGCTGACCCAGTACCTCCTCGAATAGCAACGTGTTGACATTGCAGAACTGCTCCAGTCTGGCGACAACGATTACAGGTGGTCTGGGACCGAGTTCAGGAGCTTCTTCACTGTCGATGGATCATCCAGCGTCGACCCTAGCCCCGCGTAGTGTGCTACCATGCTACCGATCTTCCCGGGAACGCGTCCGACGTCTCTTCGTCCGCCATGCACACTCGCTCGAACTCGCCGCGAAGAGTGCCCAGCTGCGCCGCCCTGACCCGATCCACGCTGACGAACCGTGTCTTAAGGCTAATCCTTAGCTCCGCTGCCATCTTCTTTGACGAAACTTGCAGCAAGATGTCCTCGGCGAGCGCCCCGAGCAGGTAAACCCTTGCCGTCTTGCTCTTCTTTGCATCGACCGCTGCGGCGTGCGCCAGAGCCACCGCATCCCATAGGCCCTGCACTTGGAGGTTCGCCTCCACCTTGATCTCCTTTTACGATCCCATAGGCCCTGGAGCCATCTTAAAATTTGCCTAGAGTCTTAGCGGAAGGAAATGAGAATATAAGTTGTAGTTTCTATTAATAGTTTGTTGTACGATGAAGGAAAAAAGAATATACTTTTTATGATCAACGATCTCAGGGCAAAGAATAAAAAGATGTGGACTGTCCATAATAGTTGAGACCATCTTAAAATTTTCTTGGCATCTTAGAGGAAGGGAATGCAAATTTAAAATGGTTCGGTTTCGGTTTTCAGTTTTTGGGTTGAAAGTACCCACCCCTACACGCAAGAGGGAAACGAAACTGGATCTTAGTTAATCATTGGTAGTTGCTATTAATAATCCATGGTACGATGAAGGAAAACCAAATTTCTTTTTTATGATCAACGATCTTAGCGTAAGGAATAAAAGAATATGGATTGTACGTAATAGTTGAGACCGTCTTAAATGTTGCCTACCGTCTTAGCGGAAGGGAATGAGAATTTAAATAGTAGCTGCTATTAATGATACGTGGTACAATGAAGGAAAAAGAAAAGAAAAGAAAAGAAAAATTGATGATCAACAATCTTAGCACAAGGAATAAAAATAATATATGATCAACTATCTTAGCGGCATGGAATAAAAGAGAAGAGAAAAAAAGACTTCCTTCACTGGTTAGCTAGGCCAGTGAACGCTTTTTTCCTCGGCAGACCTGATAGGCCAGGCTTAGCTAGGATAAGCTTGGCTCATTTCTGCGTCGTGGGAGTCGCCTGAGCAAACTCGATCGACCAGCGACCAACCGGCGGAACCGCCCCACAAGGCAACCAGACTCCCATTGGTACGACACACACAAGTAGGGGTCGGTGTTTGGTTTATATGGTTATTTCTATTTGGCTTATTCGGTTTTATTGAATTTTGGTTTATGTAAATAACAACAAAAATAATCACAATAAAATTGGCACCGAACCTCATTAACCAAAATTTATCGGTTCGGTTAACAGGAAAACCGAAATATGTCTGCATCATCATCAGTCGAAGTAATGTATCATGTAGTGATTCGTTATACTTTTTACAGACATAGCCATTAATCATCTCACAAAATATATAGTTGCCAATTACCCCTTTTGTCCAATCATATAAGACAGTTTTTTTGACACCAAACGCTCTTATATTATGGGACGGAGGGAGTAGCATTTGCATTCAACCGAGATACTATAGTCGATGAACTAGACCAACAGGCTTGTGCTTGCAAGAATCTGTGTACAATTACCGAAGCAACACACTAGATAGCTAGCGACTTAAACTAATTGGGTAGCTTGTTTTGCATGCCCCGAAGAGAGACCAGGGTGTGAGACTCACAATTTGGTTACTTCGGTGTATAAGATTTTTCCAAACTGAAAATCGACTTAAAGCTGAGCACAAGATAGTGTCTATTTTTAAAACCAAACCGAAGAACCCAAAACCAATTTAGCCCATACTTAGGTTAAAACGGTTCGGTTTTGGTTTTTGTGTTGAAAGTGCTCACCCCTCCACGCAAGAGGGAAACAAAACTGGATCTTAAATAATGGATTGTCCATAATAGTTTGGACCATCTTAAAATTTGCTTGGATTCTTAGCAGAAGGAAACAAGAATACACGTTGTAGTTGCTATTAATAGTTTGTGGTACGATGAAGGAAAAAAAGAATATTTTTATATGATCAACAATC
>NC_057812.1:736819374-736827007 GCF_018294505.1 Triticum aestivum
AACTCGATCGACCAGCGACCAACTAGCATGGCTGGTCCGCGAATGCTTCCTAAGCCGATACAGAGCTCAGTAACGGGCTAATTAAGCTGGCCAGATTGCTTGCACGGGAGCGATGTGGGACTACACAACGTCGAGCCGAGCGTGTGGCTGGCCGCGTTGCCAAGATACACTGTCGTCGCCGTACACTGTCGTCGCCGTACTACTTGGCCGCTCGAAACTGTAGTCTCGGCCAAGCTAATGCAGAGATTGTAGTTTGGTTTTCAGTTAAAATAAGAGCATGCATGCATGCGGTCGGATGGGACGCGCTCATGCATGCAGCGTGCTAGTGGGATGGTGCGCCATGCACGTACCCGTTTCTTTTCCTTTGTTTTCTTCCGGACGTGGACGACGCCGTGTGAGCTAGCTTTTGAGCATTGTAATCACATAGGAAAAGGAATGAGAAAACAGAAACGCTGCCAGCACAAATATCCCTCGCTTGTTCATGTCCATCTCTCTCTCTCTCTCTGATCTAGCTAGTTTAACAACGACAATTGGCATTAGAGCTACCTGGTGTTTGATCCACTCTTGGTGGCCGGCGGTGTTTGATCCGTGACACACAATGTTAGATAGCATTTCAGAGAAGAACAAGGCCGGGACAAAGGGAGGCACCAAGTCACCACCCAAATCGCCGCTCATGACGCGGTCTGACCGCCGATGGGAGAGGCGCACCAACTACATGGAGTGGTCGCCTTTCATGTAGATCAAGCTGCAAGCGGCTGGGCTCTGGCGCGTGCGCGATGGTACCGAGGACGAGCACGAGGACCGGGCGGTGGCGGAAAAGGCAACTCGCCAAACAAGCCAAAACCGGGCCCTTTGATCCGCGCCCTGATCGCGGGCGCTCAACCCACTATGGGTGACAGGCCACAGTCACCTGCACTATATAAAGAGGTGGGGGTCGGCGGCTCACATCACGAGGTTTGTCGCACAGCTGTACGCCCCACCTAATCCCCTACCGATCTAGGGTTAGGGCAGTGCTGATGGGAAGCGCCGCCACCACTTCGCCCACTACTCTCTGCCATCACGGGTCACCATCACCATGGTCGGCACCGGTGGCTCCTCGAGCCATAAGCAGAAGGTAAGAACTATCGGAATATCTAGCCTAACCGATCTAGAGGATTCAACACCAGCAACCTCATCCTCGTGGATGGGTACTTGCTGCGGGGCCCTGTTGACTAATATACCTCCTCCTCCAAGACCGTCTTAATAAAAACATAGAGAAAGAAAAAATGGAAGGAGCAACATTTTAGGCTTCGCCCCATTGGCTGATCGACTAGGAAAACAGGTCAAACGTCGTCTTACTCGACGCATGACACATGCATCGATCTAGATTCTTCAGCTCGTCCTCTCAGAGTCGGCTCTTCGTCTTATCCAGAGCGGTCCTTGGAACAATCGCAGTATGCCACCGATCTTCCGCCTCCGATCTCTAGGTCCTCACTTCCTTCTTCTCCTTCTCTTTCGTCGACTCCCCCCAAAAAAATTCCACAAACCCTAATCCATGGCCAGGATGGCAAGCTGCAGTTGATGTGATCAATAATTCATGTCGCTCTCTAATCCCATAAGCACTAGTGCAGAACCGGGCAATAGCATCGGTTCATAAGACCCTTTAGTGCCGGTTCGGTAACCGGCACTAAATTGTGGGCACTAAACGCCCCCCCCCCTTAGTACCGGTTCAGCACGAACCGGTGCTAAAGGGCAACCACGTAGCACGAGCCAGCTCCGTGGGCGCGTAGGACATTAGTACCGGTTGGTAACACCAACCGGTACTAAATGTTTGGGTGTGTTTTGGTTTTATTTTTTATTTTTACTTTAATTTTGTGTTTTCTATTTAATTTAGTGATTGTTTTACATTATAATGAGTTGCTAAATCATTAGGTGAATGTACCGCATATTAGTTTGACTGGATGCATGTGGATCCTAGCTAAGTCATCACGTATATGACATATCCATATTATATATACTTGATCACCTAATTAAGTGATCGAGGTAATATGGATATGGTATATACTTGATCACTTAGCTAGAATCCATCCAGTTGAAACTAATATGCAGTTTCTTTCATAAATGATATAATAACTCATCATCATCATAATCATATTAATATAAAAACTCTTGCATCACATATATCACCACCAACAACAGTTTTCATAGCTAGCTAAAAATCATCATATAATAGTCGTCTCATTACCACTACATAATCATCATATAGTCATTACCGCTATCTAATCACCACCAACACTAGCTTAAAGAAGAAACATTCACTTGTACCAGAAGCAAAGATATCATGAGTTCAACATGGTAATGATATTATAAGCGTTCATAACACCACAAAAGCAAATCACTCTTTGAGATTAAGTTCAAGACGAAGAACACGGACATGAGAGGACAAGTACTATAAGAGCATGAACTAGCTAATTAATCACTCCTGCTGCTCTCTCTCAGGTAAAATAGCATAGAACATGTATAGCTTTGCTGATTCATCATATTGGAGCATGCAGATGAACCTGTCTCCTAATCGTGGATTGCGCTTCTGATTGCTGCCCCCTAGTACTTCTTTGTGATCGTTCACAATTTTGCTCCAGTCTTCTACTATTAAGCATTCCTCGCTATTAGAAATCCTGAATGTAGTAAAGTGCATTGTAGGATATCTTGGCCGTAAGCTAACAATATTCATGGTACCTTTAGTCTCGATCCAATCAGGCACAACATTCATCGGGAGTCCCTGTTGAAGAACATCGTATAGTAACATACTTAGCAATGAAGTTTAACTTAAAAAAATAATGTATGCAAAAGATGCAGTGAGGAGAAATAGTAGAAATCTTACCATCTTTCCTAAATATATGTGACCGTAGTTCAGTACGAACACTATTGGTCGCACGTTTTGAGTACTAACATTTCTAAGTGCAGGAATTTTTTTGTCTTGATAGCATCAAGGTCCTCAAGCCATGAAACCTAATGACTTGTTTCCTCGCAGTTTAGTTCAGCCCTCGGACAGTGGCCGGTCCTGTCTACCAAGCGCCGGACATGTTTGCTTGATTGGAAGTAAGCTGTCAATATAAATTGAGATCTATTAATTATTCAACTGGTTCATATAATCTCATATCGAAGACATAAATATGGTTGAGAAACTTACATAATGGTAGAACTGGAGGCGTCTGCACATCGACCCAGATGTCTCTATTACCTTCAATATCATGTTCCGGACGAATATCAAAGGTGATAACCATATCAGGCTCAAATGCATAAGCCTTGCATAGTGCTTGCCAAGTTTTGCATTCAAAATAGGTGTATGTGTCTGCATTATATAATTTGACGTTGAAGGTATAACCATGCTCGGTCTTCAAGTAAACTCTTTTTACCTCCATAGTTTCGTTAGGACTGAAACCTATCTTATCCAAGACAAAAATTCTTGCATGGCAGGTGATACGCTAGTAGAATAGTGAAAAATTAAAATTAAAAGTTGAAGCAAATGAAGCATAAGTCATGCTTAATTACGAAAAAAGACTTGTCGTTGTGACTTACTGTATCCACTTCGAAGTTCTCATCCGGCTTGATGCTGAAGCGTCTATCATCAACTATACTTCCAGTTTGTACAGTTTGTCCAGTTTCTACACGAAGTGCGTCCAGTTTTTGCCGTGACCCTCTCTACTCTTTCGCACATGCTATGCGGGTGAAATGATGATACCATGCCAAGTTTCAATATTTTCAGAGCTCATTTTGTAGTGATTTTCAATTTCACGGTCATTTAGCTCTCTAACAATTAGGTAAATGACTGAAAAACAACAAATGATGTCAGAACATGTTGGAAATTGATGACGTTGCTTTGAATGCTGCATACTGAACACAAAAGAAGTCCGGAGTTCAAATAAGTTTTAAAAACATTGAAGTGCCCGTGTAACAGATGAGTTCTTGTCCGAAACCCTGATACTCCGAAAGAGTTTGTCCAGTTTATACACGAAGTGCGTCCAGTTTTTGCCGTGACCCTCTCTACTCTTTTGCACATGCTATGCGGGTGAAATGATGATAACATGCCAAATTTCAACATTTTCAGAGTTCATTTTGTAGTGATTTTCAATTTCACGGTCATTTAACTCTCTAAACAATTAGGTAAATGACCGAAAAACAACAAATGATGTCAGAACATGTTGGAAATTGATGACGTCACTTTGAATGCTGCATACTGAACACAAGAGAAGTCTGGAGTTCAAATAAGTTATTAAAAATAAAAAAGAGGTGCAATGCTGGTTAATTTGTTTCAAGCCTTTCGGAATAGTGTAGACTGCACTGCACATGGCTTAGTACAATCTATGCTATTCCGAAAGGCTTGAAGCTAATCAACGTGCAGGTAAGCATTGCGCTTCTTCGTCATTGTCTCTGCATTCACGGCTTATAAACCGCTCACGCTACCTTTCTCTTGGCGAGGTGGGACTAAAAATTAGCTTACTAAGAAACTCTAGTACCGGTTCATGCCATGAACCGGTACTAAAGGTCTTCGTGGGGGCCCCAGCCTGACCACAGCCGCACTGGCCTCATTAGTAACGGTTCGTGGCATGAACCGGTACTAAAGGTTGCCCACGAACCGGTACTAATGATGCCCGCCCGCCTAGCCGTTGGAACCGGCACTAATGGTCACATTAGTGCCGGCTCAAATTCAAACCGGCACTGATGTGCTTCACATTTGACCCTTTTTCTACTAGTGAAGATACATAGTGGGGGAAACTGGACGTCCTCAGAGTGTAGCACTTCCTGTCCATTGGATCTTTTCTCGGGACGCGATGCTCCTTGCCCGGCGGCGGCCCGTCCTTCACCAGCTTCTCCGCATCCATCTTGCCCCAGTGCACTTTAGCACGGGCAAGCGCCCTACGGGCACCTTCGATGCAGACGGAGCGCTTGATTACTTCAAGCCGTGGACAGGCATTCACCAGCCGCCTCACCAGCCCGAAGTAGCTCCCAGGCAGAGCCTCTCCAGGGCAAAGCCGAGCTATGAGGCCCTTTATGTCCTGTTCGGCCACCTTGTGGAGCTCGACCATTTGCTTCAGCTGGTCGCTCAAAGGCACCAGGTGTCCGGCCTTAGCATATTGAGACCAAAACACCTTCTCCGTCGAGCTCCCCTCCTCGGCTCGGTAGTAGGCGGCGGCATCAGACGCACTGCGGGGCAAATCTGCGAATGCTCCTGGAGAGCTCCGGACTCGGGTAAGTAACAAGTAATTCACTTTCACGCGCTTGCACGGTCCTTGATGCGCCGCGTCCTCCACCAGTCCTCCTTCTCTAGTGTCGCCTAGAGGGATGCAGCCACTACTTGCGTTGTTGCTGCCCCTGCGAGCTCGCGCATGTGTTCTGCCCTGTAGGCATCACCATCGAATGCAGAAGGTCCATGTCGGGCCCAAACTCAAGGACCACCATTTCGGTGCTTCGTGGTTTAGCGACTGCTGTCACTCCAGACCGCCCCCGGCCCTGGCCTAGGGTTTGGTGGGCGAGCTCAATACCGTCTTCCAGTGGTGGACGAGGAGATCCGGCACGAACCACGCACAGAGAGGATCTCAACATCTACTGCCTCTGCATGCCCCCATGTATAGCAGATCCTCATCCCTGCCTTTTCTAATTTCACCAACTCAATTTGGGTTCATAAAGAACATAGTTCATTTTCCTAACTAATGTCAGAACCATGGTGTAAATGCCAACATCTAGTTGGGATACTGGTGCATCAACCAAACATTGGTGTCTCCATAAACAGGGATTGCCTCTTTATATGTTGCTTTTGAGAAGATGTATTTTCTTTTCCTTTTAGTCTGGTGAAATAATTGTGTTGACGTCTAGATAGTCCATGCTGGTCCATTCCAATTTACCATTTTCGTAAAGTGAGATGGATTTTTCATGGTAGTGCCCAGTGGTGGTTGCTTTGTGTCACATTTCCAGATACACATGTAGTGGTGTTCTTACTGTATATGTGATAATGCCAAGGAATTTAGCTAATTAGCAATGTTTATATCTTGTAGTTTCTTAATTTCTGTATTTGAAGATGGCCTCAGTTGGTCGGAACGCAAATATCAAGATACGCTGATCAGTTTTTGAGATGTTCCATCATGAATAAAGATGGCAACTTTTGGGGGCAAGGTTGTTTTAAAGTCTGATGATTGCTATGTCGTGCAAGAGGGTGTTGAGCTGATAGGTAATTGCAGGAGTTGATGACATGTACGTATAGTCCAGCACAGTTACTCAAGGTAACTTATTTATCTTTGTAACGAGTACATCAACTGAATTTTTCCCATGCCGAGCTAGCTTCAACCGTTCCGGTTTGATTATGTCGTTTATCAGTAGTTGTAATAGTTCTTGGTGTGGTCAGTGCCATCTAAGAGCATCTCCAGCCGTTCGCCCCCCACGTGAAGTCTCCTACGTCACTGTCGTCCTCGTCGTCGTCGGTCTTCTCTTTCTTGATGGCGCGGCCGCCCCTGCTGGACCCCTGCCCGTTGTCTCCATGGCGGACCGTTGGCGGCGGCACGTCGTCGTCGTCGCTGTCGTCGAGGACAACCACGCCTCCCTCGTCCCGACCCCGACGCCGAGCTTCAAAGGCCTCGAAGGCGAGGCGCTGACGCTGCAGCTCCGTCTGCGCCCAATCGTCGCGTGCCCACTTCAGGTCCGCCGCTTCGTCGAGCTCCTCCACCTGGACGCCGCCGGCAAGTCCGGGCTCCGTCTTCACGACAGGGAGCCCCGGCTCAGTCATGACGGCGGCGAGCCCCGGCTCCGTCTTTGGCATGACGTAGCGTGGAGGAGCCAAAGAGGGGGCGCACCTGTCACCCTCGTTGGGCTCGGCCTTGACGCGAAACAGCACCGGCGAGCCGGAAGAGTGGGAGGAGGAGCGGCAGGACGAGGAGGAAGAGGATGAGGCGTTGAACCTCCTGGGCGCCCATGGCCCGGCGCTCCGGCGGGGGGCGGGGCGCCCGCGCCCGCGGCAGCAGGGTATCCGAGGGGCGGGTCATTGCCGCCCTCATGGTACGCCAGTACCTCATGGAGTGTGCTGCCAGGGACGCCCCACCAGACGCGGCGGCCGTCACTGTTCTTGAGGCCGCCCAGCACCGGCGCCCCGTTGGTGGATGCCAACCGCTGCGCCTGCCGGCGCTGGAAGTAGTCTGCCCACGCCGCGCAGTTGTCGGTGCCGTACTGGGGGAGGGCGCGCTGCTCATCCGTCAGGGATGAACGCACGCGGTCGACCTCGGCAACGAAGATGCCGGGGTGCGCATCGTCGTCGGGCAACATGGGGATGGGGACGCCTCCGTTGCTGAGCTACCACCCCGTCGGCTCGACGCGCATGTCCGACGGCGCCGCGATGTTGGCCTCGAACAGCAGCAACGCCACGCACTCCTGGAGTGAGCGGCGGCCGAAGCCGTTGGCCGCTGCGGCGTCGCCAGGGAAGCGTGTTGGAATTTTGCTACTAGGCCTTTGGCCCAAAACCCAACTAAAATTCTGAAATTCTCTTGGCCCATTCATGCACACATATGAGTGGAGTGAGCTAAAGTTTAGTCCCACCCCGGAAGTTGAGAGAGAGTTGCACCTCTTTATAAGGTGAGCTCTTCTACCACTTGTATGAGCATGAGAAGAG